>NC_051216.1:47644298-47721798 GCF_015220715.1 Pygocentrus nattereri
TAAAGGTCCAGGTGTGCATATCAGCAGAAGCCATACTAAATATAATATACTGTATCTACATTACAGTGAATGAGAAAAGCACATGTGTGCATTGAGTGGATATGAAAAGCATCTCTCCATTTCATTCAGAACAGAAAAGTGAGATGTGTCTCCAAGGCTCTGGCATTGTGATGACCCCAGGATGTCATGCTGAGGTCAAAAAAGGTCGTTTTGCTCCGTACCACAAAAAAACGACGCCAGGCTGCAGCAATGTGTCGTTATTTGCTAACTTTCTGTTTGTACAGCTCATCTGAAAACATCACTGCCCATCTATTTTTAATGGGCTGCCTGTCTCGCAGGCTGTTAACCCTTGTTTTCTGCTCTGCGTTCCTCGCACAAGGAGAGCTGATGAGTTTTGATTGGACGATATTTTGGACCGTGCGAAGAATTATGACGGCCCTCTCATCGCTGAATGTGACACGATGCCAAAATAAACTACAATGAATTTGTTTTTCTTGCAGTGAACACAAAGCAGCGAAAGCCCCACCAGCCAAACGCCTTTGGAGGGATGTGTTGGGTACCCTCCTGGTTGCCATGGAAACAGACTCAGTGTGCGCGTGACTGGAAATGCTGAGAGGTTTGCGCGCTCCTCCCCGGCGACTGACGGACGGGGTCGAGCTGCGTGTGAGCGTTCAGATTCGACCGGTGTGCTCCCTCACCACAGAGGGCCAAGCGAGGTTACAATCCTGCATATGCAAGTAGAACTACAACGTACGGGTCCATTAGAGGAGCACCGGAGCTAAGAACCGGAGAGAACTCAAGGAGTTTGAACATCATACTCTGAGGAAAGTGATAGACTGAATGGATTTGCATGTTTACGTCACTTCCATATACAGCACGGATCAGAAGAAAAACACCTTTAACCCCTTTAAAATCTCTTATTACATACTAAGGCTTATTATTCAGTAACTACAGGAGCTTCAGTGCAAACAGGCTGAGCTGTTCTCAGGTTATAGAAGTGTGTAATAACACTTTGGGTCCTGGACATGAACAGAAAATTACACAGAAGCCTCAATAATTAAATATAACTGTTTATTTGGCCACAATTTCCCTTCATTTACTTTCAGCTCATCAGAGAACCTGCAGACACGCCTCCAAAGCTCAGTCTTAGAAGCTGGTTGATGATTTTCTGAACTAATCAAACCCATTCAGTGGTGCTGAGGTCTGGACTCTGGGGCGGTCAGTCCATCGTCCAGCTTCTTTGTTCGATGTGTCCGTCTCCTTTTCTCAGTGCGGTTCTTCTTGATCAGCTACACGTCCTTTCAGACCCACCGCGCTGAGTGGTCTTCTCACAGTGGAAAGATGGACAGAAACACCTGTGGATGTTTTCAGATCTGAAGCAGCTTGATTTTCTCCTCTCTCTCAGAGATCAAAGCTTTCAGTGCTGTTTATCTGATCGGGGCAGTTTTGGGGTCGACCAGCTTTTCCAGGTGGTTGTTAGGAGCTTCAATTTCTCATCATTTTCCTTTCCTTCTCTGAGTGTGTACATGTTTTCAGATTAGGTTTTGTAACCCTATTTCAAACGTAGCTGGCTGTGTAATTTAAATTTCCCCCAATAATTCATCATTGATTAGCCTTCTACATAATAAAAATGAAAGGAGTATTACTTAATAAGAACACTTACATATTAAATAATATCACTGAAGTGGGAGGGGAACCTCCTAGCGTGATGATTCTTTGGGCCCCCAAATGTTTAAAAACACTGCGTTTCAGTCAGAAAGTGGTCCTTATTCATCAGCATCGCATACATTCAAACCTGACCGTAAAAAGACCACATGCAAAATTCAACATCAACTTTTTCCGTCATTCCTTAGTTTCCTACAAACTCACTTCTAGTAGACATACATACAAATGAGTATAATATTCCTACATCCTGAAAATGCCAGATTTGTGGTTAAATAATCTAAATTATTGTCAGTAACATCAATAATATAAGCAATAGCATTAAGGAAACAACAATGATGATGCCAACAACTTTGACCCCAGCAGTCCTTGTACTATAATGGATGTATTCATTTTTATGTGCACACTGACAAACAAATGCTGCGACTGTACATTCCATCGAAAGACTTTTGCTTTATAACTCCAAAGCTCCTATACTGCAATATCGTCACTCAAGCAGCCAGTGTTTTATGAAAATAATCCTACTAAACAATCACACCACATGAAAATGTTCATTTTACGTTTTACTCTTTTTAATTGTTGTAATTTGAACACTTTAAGCTATTTAACCTCTGGCCAATAGGGGGAGCACTGCACAAGGTGGCTGAATTCTGGTTTATTATCAAACATCTGCATAAATGAGGGCGTTCTTCATGTAAATGTTACACACATGTGAGCATATTGGGTTGGCCCCTTGCCCATGATATATAAGGGACTTATATGGGCACTTGTTTTCACGCACTGAGGCTGTTTTACAGATGCAGAGTGACTATGAAACGGAATAAAAAAGAAAAATTCAGAGAATCGTAAGGGAAAAGGGAAAAGTATAATCGGTAACACTTTACTGTAGGGTGCTGTACATAAGGCAACATGACACCTACATAAGCTTGTCATGACAACTGACATAACCCTACATAACTGTTTATAAATGCTTGTTCCAATAAGTGTCATTTGCTATAAAGGTTACATTTGCCAATTTTGATCAACGTCAACTAAAGTAGCCTATATGACAGATGACATAATAAGCATTTATAAACAGTTATGTAGGGTTATGTCAGTTGTAATGAAAACTTTATGTAGTTCCCATGCAGCCTTATGAACAGCACCCTAGAGTAAAGCGTCAATGCACTTATATGGGCGCTTGTTTTCACGCAATGAAGCTGATTTGTCAGTTGCGCCCAATTCACCGCTTGTTTCGGTGTCGTATGAGTTTCCTGAAACAGTGGAGTAGTCCGCACTTCACTGAGGATCACACCCGCGCTCGTTTCACAGCTTTGATGAATAAGGTCGACTAAAGGATGAAAGGAAAGGAGAGCAGGGTAAGATGGACGAGTGCTGTCTGTATGCTTTGTGTCAGCATTTCCATTTATACCAACTTTGATTGTTCTACCTAAAAATTCAAGCAGTGATGAAATCAATGGGAGTCTGTGAGATAACGGAGGGATAAAAGAGAAACAGCAGGGTTGGATAGACGAGTGCTATCGGTGTGAAATGCAGTCCAAAGACGAAGCCCTCCACCGTGTTTGTGAGTTGTAGCTCCATTCGCTGTCGTGAAAGCAGAGGGTGTCTGTGATGTGATGGAGGAAAGAAATGAAGAATAGCAGGCTCAGCAGACGAGTGCTGTATGAGCGCTTTGGGTCAGCAGATTCATCTTTGTGACAATCTGATGGTTCTAGCTTGAAGCATGTTGGAGTATCAGAATCAGTGGGTTTCTGTGGGAGTCTGGAGGGATGGAAGACAAGAACCACAGGGCTGTCGGTGTTCAATGCTCTGACGTTCTAATCAGCTAGAGACTCATCTTTCTACCAAATCTATTGGTTGTGGGTTGATAATTCAAAGAGCAGTGAAATCATTGGGTCTCTATGGGATGATGAAAGGATACCATGGGTAGGTTCTAGAATATCACTGACACATGGTGGTAATGGTGCCATAAAAGCTTCTTAGCTACAGAAGAACCACTTTTGGTTCCCTAAAGAACTTTTCAGTTGATGATTCCAATGAATGCTTTTTGTAAATTAGAACCAGCAGCACAGTGGTGCAGTAGGTGGCGCTGTCTCCTCACAGCAAGGAGGTCATGGGTTCGAGTCCTGGCCAGGCAGCCTGGGTCCTTTCTGTGTGGAGTCCCTGTGTCTGGGCAGGTTTAATTTGGGTTCTCTGGTTTCCTCATTTTTAATATATCAGTTTCTTTCATCCCAAAACTAAACAATCTTAATGTGTTCATTAACATCTCCTATTGTCATGTAGGCAGAAAGGAGCTTAACTCCAAACATGTTTCACAGTCACTGGTGTTGTATGAATATGTTGTGACACCAGTGATGGTGACTCCAGTGACGGTGACTCCGGTGACTCCAGTGACACCAGTGACGGTGACTCCAGGGACGGTGACTCCAGTGACACCAGTGATGGTGACTCCAGTGACAGTGACACCAGTGACGGTGACACCAGTGATGGTGACTCCAGTGACGGTGACTCCAGTGACTCCAGTGACACCAGTGATGGTGACTCCAGTGACGGTGACTCCAGTGACTTCAGTGACTCCAGTGACGGTGACTCCAGTGACACCAGTGACGGTGACACCAGTGATGGTGACTCCAGTGACGGTGACTCCAGTGACTCCAGTGACACCAGTGACGGTGACTCCAGTGACGGTGACTCCAGTGACTTCAGTGACTCCAGTGACGGTGACTCCAGTGACACCAGTGACGGTGACTCCAGTGACTCCAGTGACACCAGTGACGGTGACAACAGTGACAGTGACACCAGTGACGGTGACACCAGTGATGGTGACACCAGTGACGGTGACACCAGTGATGGTGACTCCAGTGACGGTGACTCCGGTGACTCCGGTGACTCCGGTGACTCCGGTGACTCCGGTGACTCCAGGGATGGTGACTCCGGTGACGGTGACTCCAGTGACTCCAGTGACACCAGTGACGGTGACTCCAGTGACGGTGACTCCAGTGACTTCAGTGACTCCAGTGACGGTGACTCCAGTGACACCAGTGACGGTGACTCCAGTGACTCCAGTGACACCAGTGACGGTGACAACAGTGACAGTGACACCAGTGACGGTGACACCAGTGATGGTGACACCAGTGACGGTGACACCAGTGATGGTGACACCAGTGACGGTGACTCCAGCGACGGTCACTCCAGTGACTCCAGTGACACCAGTGATGGTGACTCCAGTGACGGTGACTCCGGTGACTCCGGTGACTCCAGTGACTCCAGGGATGGTGACTCCAGGGACGGTGACTCCGGTGACTCCAGTGACACCAGTGACGGTGACACCAGTGACGGTGACACCAGTGACGGTGACTCCAGCGAAGGTGACTCCAGTGACTCCAGTGACACCAGTGATGGTGACTCCAGTGACAGCGACACCAGTGACGGTGACTCCAGTGACGGTGACTCCAGTGACTCCAGTGACACCAGTGACGGTGACTCCAAGGATGGTGACTCCAGTGACTCCAGTGACACCAGTGATGGTGACTCCAGTGACATTCAGGTTAAAACTGAGGATTCTTTAACTGGCTGACTCGTTGTTGATCAGGTGACCTTGTGAACTATTTAAAATCAGTAATTAAAATGATTTATGTGGCATCATTTTGACAAATTTTAATTACCCAGCCATTAAAGCACAAAACCCCAGTGACAGTTCTGAGCTGCCTGATAAACAGAATTATTAATAAATTAATAAAATATAGTGAGCAAGTCTGACTCACATTCTCAGGCCTCGAGATGCTTCCTCTCTGATGAGCCTCGACCCAAGAAGCAGTTTAAAAGAGTTAAAAACACTATTCTAGAATGTAAAATAAGAGTCCTGATAACACCAGCGAACAAAATCTCTGACAAATCAATTTTGAAAAAAATATGAAACATATTTTTTAAATGTAGTATAACGTTAATGATATTAATGGTCTGTTGTATACTAATGTCTAAGTTAAACCTCTCAATATTGTTTTAATTAAAATGTTTCTTAAAAGTTGAAAATTGGTTTTGTGATGAGCTGTTTTACTATGGCGACTATGAGACATCATCATCATCATCATCATCGTTGACCGCCTAAACCAGATAGGGTTGCGGTGACTATGAGACATAATAAAGAAAAATCATGAGGGAAAAGTGTTATTTAATCTTAGCTCAACTGTAACTGTACATGCTGACTTTTATCTGATGGCGGCAGTTTTGGGGTCGACCAGCTCTTCCAGGTGGTTGTTAGGAGCCACATTTTCTCAACATGTCTCATACATGTCCTTGAGCAAGACATGTACTGTCAGCTCTGGGGATCGAACCAGCGACCTTCCATTCACGAGGCTGGTTCCCTAACCTCCAGCCCATGACTGCCCCTTAAGGAGCTGGCTCTAGAGTAAATCATAGTGAAGGTTAACCGAGGCAGTCAAGGGAAAGAACAAAAGTGTTCAGACTGGCCAGACCAGACTCCTCCTCCTTTTAAGTGAAGACTAAAGACGGCAGTGATGGATAAGCAGTTGATAAGCTGTGAGACAATGTCTAAAAACATGCCACCAAGCCTGCAAGATCCGTGGAAGACATTCTGGATTCACCACATCAGTCTCCTGCTTCAAATCCCATCAAACAGGCGTTCCAGCAACTGGAAAGGAGCCCTTCAATGCAGGAACCAGATATGGTTCCTGAAATGGGAAAAACAAGACAGCTGGGAAGACAGCGACGGCACACAGAAGCTTCAGCGCTAACTTTTCTTAATTCATCCCGAGCCTTATGCTAACCCAAAGACGAGGAGAGATGAATTGGACTGTCCATAATAAGTTTCCATTCTGGCTTTCTGTTAATCCAAGCTGCCGGAGGGTACAACAAGACGTGTGGAATTAATTTCGGAGGCCTCTCTACCTGCCCAGCACGGCCAGGTGTCGGAGTAAAAATAAAAATTCTAAGGACGTCGTTAGCGAGGCTCCAATTACAGGCTGTCTCGCTGGAGTTTTTTTAAACTCACAGCCCACAGAGTCAAATCAAATGGTGAAGAAGCGAAGAGTCTCATACAGGACAGAACAGGGGGTCACGGGGTGCCGTGATATCTGTCTCAGAGAGAGCTGAAATTGGCTCTTCAGCAGTTACAACCGCCTTAACTGATCATTAAGTCCTGTCCACCGTGACCTTCGGTCTGGTGGGACGGTCATTATTCGAGAGGCCGCGCTGACGTAAAGCCGTGTTTCATGCGATGATGCCTTTTGGCCTTTCAGCAGGAATACGACATAAAGGATTTATTTATAAAGCACATTTAAAGCAATATAGGTTGACCAAAGTGCCCTGCAAAGCCAGCGTATCGCTGCTGTAGGAACAAACCTCCTACCTCCAAAATGGTCAATTTACAGGAGACGGAAAAAACCTACTTTACTTTGAATGGAAGTCAATGGAACCATACGTCTTTCCAAGTCATTTCTGGCCATTTCTGTTTGTCCATTCATCATGAAATTTACACTCAATGTAAAGGGCGACAGGCATTTTCATATCATGTCAAAAAACTGAAAAATGTCAAAATGGAGATACGAGGTTTTGTTCCAACAGCAGCGATATGTTGTGTTTTGGGTGCTGGTCTGCTGGTCAGCAACAATGGAAGTTTTTAGGCTGTTTAACTGAATCCTGAAATGAGCTGTCAAGCAAAAAAGTGAAGGCAGGGCTGGTGTAATGTAGTCTAGGCAGGACAGTAAGGAATGTTACCAATACCTGATTTACAGTCATCAGTGAATGATTTTCTCCAGTTTAAGCAACATTTTGTTTTTGAGGTTTTTTTTTTTTTGTCCATCAAATTCTGAGTCAGATGTGATGCCCAGATTTCCCATCTTAACACATGAGGTCTGACTAAAATCATTGGATATACTGTTAATGAAGTGGAAGATTAAATAAATCAAAATAAAATGATTTCTGACTTGGCTCTGATTAATTGAAGGAAACTGTTAGCCATCCATTCCTTAATGTTCTCATTAATTCTTGCATGACATTATTAGGTTATCATTAGGTTTCATGGGGAGATATAAGTGTAAGTCATCCACATAACGGTGAATGCTTCCAAATTGTGTGCAGAAGTCTATACATTGAGAATAGAATAGGCCCTAACAGAGAACCATGGGGAACACTGTAATTTATGGGAGCAGAGGAGGAAAAAAGTAACTGTTATTTACTGAGAATGTCCTGTGCTTAAGGTGTGTACCAAAACAAGTCCCTCAGGCTCTTCTACCAAAACATGAGGCTGGCTAGGTGTTTCCTGTGAAGATCTTATGGTTGAATATTAAAAACAACACCAAGTATTGGCTGCTTAAAAAAAAGGACAGTAAGCTTATTTCTCCGTATCGTTAGGGTTGCTAAGTATTCCCCAATCACCATAAGCTGATTTATGGTCTAATGTTCAGCCTGAGCACTTTGGTTTCTGCTCTGTTGGATCAGGAGCCGTTTCAAAGTAAAGCTATTCACAGAAAGTGCCAATCTTCAGCTGTAACGCCCACAGGAGCTCGTTTACCAGGACTTATCAGCTGGATGCTGGCATCACCGCAGGATTAAATCCTTGACACGGTCTGAGTTAATCCAATCAACAACAAATCCAGCTGAGAAAAAATGGCAGTGAGTGATCAGTTCAGTGGGAAACGGCTGTTCTGATTAGCTGACGGAGCTCCACACTCAGTCTGAACTGAGGAATGATGGAGGTTCTTGGAGGTTCAGATTTCTAAGACCAGACTGCGTTTCCTGACAGTCTCCTTGAGCAACCACAGGGGTAACCATGGAGAGAGAGAGTGCTCAAAATCCATCAAAATCAGAAGACCAAACAAAACCAAAGGAGTATAAGATCAAAAAAGGAAGCTAAAACGAATTAAATAATAAATAATCATAAAAAACAAGAATAAGAATATGAATAATAAGAAATAATAAAGGGGAAATAACTCAAATAAGGCAATAATCTCATATGAGATAATCTTACAATGTTGTTCTAACAACCTCAATGAGAAATATTACACACAGTACTGTGCGAAAGTTTTAGGCATCTGAGCTGTGAGTTTATCACAAAATCAGCAGTGAGTTTATCACAATATACATCAGAATAAAGTCGTATTCATAATTCAAATAAACAGAAAAACAATAAACAGTAACAAGAATTTCTCGGGTCCATATTTTTCCTGGACACCTTCACATCATGAGCTCAATTTACTGAGCACTGATTGGTCAAACCAGGAGCTGCTTTTTAACTACATATAATACTGGGCTTCCTCGAGGAGAAGCTTGGAGATGGGTCAACACACACACTAACGTCCAGAACATCACTGTTTATTTTATATATAAAATCAGTATTAATTAATATACTATAAATGTTGTTTATTCAAATATTAACACTTTTATCAGCAAATAAGCACAAACTACACAATAAATAGATTTTGAAAATGTGTCTTGGGTGCCAAGACTTTCGCACAGTACTGTATGTTGGCTGGATTTAGGATATATTCCCTCGCTAAGGTGTCATTTGTTCAAATTCGACTCTAAATAACTATTTATTTTTCTGATTTTTCATGATTTTGATTTAGGAAGTTGGATAAATGTGTTTCGCAGCAAGAAAGTAGGAGGTCGTTTAAAAATAGGTTGGAATAGCAGAAAAATAAGACGGGTTCTTTACAGTATTTAACCAGTTCATCGTCAGTGTTTACGAGCAGTCTTGGTAAACTGGAGTTGGGGGTTCATTATAATCTCTCCTGAAGCGAAAGCGCAAAAGACCATTTGATCATGTGCAGTAACGTAACGCTGCGCCTGTTTAGTGCATAGTGACCGTCACCTTTAACCCCAAAACCAGGTTCACAGCTCAGAACGTTGGTACATCTGCCCCACGGTGTCAAATCTCTAGCACGTCAATCCTCGTTCGACTTCCTCTCGTGGAAGCTCGTCTCAGAGGTACGTTTTCCTCCTCGTTCTCCTGAATAATAACTCCCGGAAGCAAAAGGCCACTGTGTCACAGCTGATCAGCGCAGGCTTAACCGGAACGTGCCTTGGCCTAATGTTGATGCTGGATGCACTCGAAAACGGTCGCTCAGCGTGAGGGGCTTTATCGACTGGCACCTCTGGGCTTGAGAGGTCGTCCGAGAGAAGGTGCGATCTTCCTGAAGGCTGTGTGTGCAGCTGAGCGGACCACCGTATCCATTTTGCTATTGATCACTGGGATTCTCGTCCACTTAATGAGGCCGGCGCCCTCTCATCCTAGCTGGAGGAGTTCAAAGAGGAAACCATCAATCACCACCGGGCAGAGAGGTGGAACAGAAGCAAACGGAGAAAAACAGATCTCAGATAGGCCTCAACAGATCACCGACATCTTTCAGACCAACCTGCATCTGCTACGTCTGTGTCCCACAGCAGCAAACCAGCCATTCAGTACAAGCTCTTCATTTTCAGGACATGTTTGTGAGCAGATTAGATTTAAGCTACAGAGAAAATGTGTTTCCTAACAACCACCTGGAAGAGCTGGTCAACCCCAAAACTCCCCCCATCAGATAAACAGCACTGAAAGCTTTGATCTCTGAGAGAGAGGAGAACATCAAGCTGCTTCAGATCTGAAAACATCCACAGGTGTTTCTGTCCATCCTTCCACTGTAAGAAGACCACTCAGCGCTGTGGGTCTGAAAGGACGTGTAGCTGATCAAGAAGAACCTCACTGAGAAAAGGAGATGGACAAAGAAGCTGGACGATGGACTGACCGCTCCAGAGTCCAGACCTCAGCACCACTGAATGGGTTTGATTAGTTCAGAAAATCATCAACCAGCTTCTCAGACTGAACTTTGGCGATGGGTGAACTAGAAACTCCAGCTTTTCCATTAACACTGAGTAATAATCCGATAACTGTAATCCGATCAACACGTTTACCTGCACTTGGGTAATCAGATAATGGGGAAACTCCAGGTCTACATGAGTCGGGCAGTAATCGGATTTCTGCTTTGCAACCAGCCGATAAACTCACAGAAGAAGCCGCGACGTAAACGTAACGTAAAACATTCCGCCACATTACCTGAAAACATGGAAAACAAGGGCTGCCCACCGCTTCGGGTAAGTGTGTGCACTGCCCCCTAGTGTATGTGTGCTCATTAGTGTGTATGTGGTGTTTCACTGCACGAATGGATTAAATGCAGAGGTGAAATTTCCCCGTTGTGGGACTAATGAGGGTCCCTTAACTTAATTAAAGAGTCTTTGGTGAAGGCCCTGTCCTCGGTCCAGGTCACTTTATTCGTCCAGTTAGCGTCACATAAAAGCCGGATAACGATTTCAGTTCTGTATGAGGGGCGGAGCAGACTAGGAGTGCTGGACAGAGAGCTGTCAATCAAGCTGTTCATTAGCCACGCCCACACAGTCCTCAGATAAGTCTGATGAGTGTCTACACGTTAAGATTATTGTCCATATTGTGAGCAGATGCATCAGGCTGCAATATGTGGGAATTTTCCTTTAAGGGTTTTTACTAAATCTCTGCATAATGAAATAGTTATGATTAAAAAGTGGTTCAGAGCGGTTTGGTGTGAAACGCTCCGTTCTAGAGAAACTATCCGAGTCAGAACCGTTCCCAGTGGTGGTGATACGAACCAGACGTCCCTCTAAAAGCTCCTACAGAAAGTTCCTACATGAACTGGTTCTGAATTCACTGCCTGATGACTGAGACGCTGTTTTATGAGAGTTTAGAGAACTTCAACTCCATTCATGGTGGAGGGAGACATGCAGGGCGCTGTGCGGCAAAATAGTCCCCAAAGAAAACTCAGTATTCCAGATTTTCCACTGTTTTCCATCATCATCCATATAAGCTTGGAAGACTCGTGTAGGTTCTCTGATGGTTTTGGAGAGTAATGAAATCATTGTAAAGAAGACGCTGGATGACTGTGTTTACATCACAACCACTCATTTATATCAAAATGTATATTAAATTAGAAGAACTGGTGTAATTCCCCCATAAAATACTGGAGAATTCGACCCGTTCATAGAGCCGATCTCTCGGTTTCAGTGTTTAATTAAGATAGTTAAGCGATTGCAGAGCTGTGACAAGGGTTTGGATTTACTGCCTTGGTCTTTTTGTGGATAGCCTGCTTCACCAATCAGAGACTGTTCAGCTTGGTTCCATTCTGAAGTGAAGACATCATTGCAGAACATCTGGGACCTGTCCAGATTAATTAGTCCCAACGGTATCGCTGTGGTTTGGGCTAATCTGTTAAACTTCTACATCTTATCTCCTGCAGTTGTCGCTCTATTCTAGACACAGCATCTCAGTTCCTTAAAATAAAAGCCTTTGTTCTTTGGAAGGTGCTGAAATGATTTTATCAGACGTTCTAGAGTCTGAGACCTAAAAGCTGAGTAGGTTGAAGCTTCGTGCATTCAGCAGTTTTAAGTCTAAATGCGTGAGTGCCTTTACTTTTTACACACGGGAAATGATATCACCCCCCTGAGACGCTGCACCATTGACTAATTGTAATTGTCCTATAGCCCAAGTGACCCGTTACAATGTCCAGTCAATAGCAGCTGGTCAGCAAATGACCCTGCTTGCTTCACCAATAGTTTTCCCAATATGCACCCTTTTATTAATGTGAACTATTGGTTTGGTGCTTTGAACACGTATATTTGCCCTTCTACCAAAAAGTCATAGCACTGACTTTAATGCTGTAGAAAAGTTCCTAGAGACTGGTGATGGAACTCGTAAACAGATCCTGAAGTTCCTCATTAGAACTCTGACACAGGTCAGCATTTAAATAGAGCGTCACTTGATGGACACGTCTACTGAGACAACCCTGCCCTCAAGAAAAGTGGATCTGTCTCCAATTCCTCCTTGTCCAGACCTTCAGCGAATCCAGAGAGGAGCATTTCGTCATTTCTATTGGTCAATTCATCAGCCGGTGTTGTCAGGTTGTGTAAATCCATGAAATCTTTCAACAAGAACAGATTTTGCGGCATCTGAGATACAATGTTGTCTTAAGAGAGTAACAAAATGCTCCTCGCTGGGTCTGCAGACAGCCAGCAGACAGCTTTGAATCTCAGATGTGGAAACTTTTATTCCAGGCCATTTTGGATCATTTCCATTTTCAGTTTGTGTTCTCAAATTGTGTAAAAAGTAGTTCTGGTAGCACTTCATTAGGAGATGATTGTAGATTATTAACTCTTAACAGATCATCAGTAACACGTCAATAACATAACAGTGAAGTAGCAGCAGTGAAACATCTGAATACACTGAAGTAAATATCCTGTAGATGTTCTGTTGATTCATTACCGACATTAAGTAGATGTTAATGTTACTTAATTATGCAAAACTTAACCTCGCCAACCTTACCCAGCACCTAACCCTCACCCTGGCCCTAATCCTAACCCTAACCCTCACCCTGGGCCTAATCCTAATCCTAACCCTCACCCTGGGCCTAATCCTAACCCTCACCCTGGGCCTAATCCTAATCCTAACCCTCACCATGGGCCTAATCCTAACCCAAATATTAACCTCAACCCAAAACCTAATCCTTACCCTCACCCTGATGCTAATACTGATCCTAACCTTAACCTCAACCCAAATTCTAAGCCTAACCCTCAACCTGCTACTACTACTCATCCTAAGATTAACCTCAAACTAAAACCTAATCCTAACCCTCACCCCGACACTAATACTAACCTTAACCTCAACCCAAATCCTAATCCTAACATTAACCTCAAACCAAAACCTAATCCTAACCCTCACCCTGACACTAATACTAATCCTAACCTTAACCTCAAAACAAATCCTAATCCTAACCTTCACCCCAGCCTTAATCCTAATCCTAACCTTAACCTCAAACCAAAACCTAATCCTAACCCTGGCCCTAATTCTAACCCTCACTCTGGCCCTAATCCTAATCCTAACCTTAACCTCAACCCAAAGCCTAATCCTAACCCTGGCCCTAATCCTAAACCTAACCTTAACCTCAACCCAAAGCCTAATCCTAACCCTCATCCTGGCCCTAATCCTAAACCTAACCTTAACCTCAACCCAAAGCCTAATCCTAACCCTGGCCCTAATCCTAAACCTAACCTTAACCTCAACCCAAAGCCTAATGCTAAATTTGAGCTTTCTTTCTGTTTATTATCTAAATTTGACTTTATTTTAATTTTAAATTTTTTATTTATTTTTAAAATTTTTCATGTTGTGTTTTATTGATATTTTATGCATTTTATTAGATTTTTTTATTAATCTTTTTGTCTTTCTGATTTTTCTTTGTTTTAATTGATCAGTTTAATTTAAACTGTAATTTACTCAGCTACGTTGTAAATGAGGGTCACGCTCAACGTACGTCTGAGTCAAAATAAAGCTCGATTGTTTTTCAAAGTTACAGGTACCAGGGGTGCTCAAACTTTTACACGCCCGTAATTTTTCACAAAGTGCTTATCAACAAATCAGAGCCGGGCCGGGGGCGGGGCAAATGACCGGGCCCTTTATACCCTTTATTATTTAATAAAGCCCATCATAACATCATTTTACAACTTACACATGCCGCAACAGCGGATCGGCGAATGTATTAAATGTCAGAGTGAAAATGAAGCCGGTCCTGCAGAACAACATCTTATTCACTATTTTACACCCACTGCATCACTAAAGTCAGTCGGTCTTGTAAAGTTTAGAAACCGTGACTCAGTCCTGACTGTGGCACCCTTTAAAAGCCCCGTGTAGGACTTGAATGATGGGTGGTGTGAGGTGGGCTGTGCCTTTGGACGTATACCGTGCTCATCTGGATACAGTCAGGAGAGGGTCCGCCTTCTCCAGCTCTCTTCGGACGTGATAGAGGCCCGGCTACTACAAATCTTATCCTCTCTCCCATCCGGGCCCCCTCTAGGCCTGGGCCGGGGCGTGCCGTCCTCCCAGCCCCCCGAAGCCCCGCCCCTGGTGCTTATGTTTTAGTAGGTGTTTAACCAAAAGTGCTCACGCTGCTAATAATGAAGGAGCCGTGATCACCACAAATTAGAATTATGCAAATGAATAATGCTGATTGATGCCAAATTTTGGCCTAAATACTCCACGTGTTGGAGGATGTCTGGACAGACGGAGTTCTGGTTCAATCCATTCCCCCAAATATGAGCTTTCTGTGTGTCTTCAAACAAACGGTCACTCCAGATGAAGTCCATTACGCTGGACAGTGAACATGATTGTAGTGGAGACTCATTAGTGACGCAGTGGTACTTGCTTGTGATAATTTGATGAAATGTGCAAAGAACATCAGAACACGTTCTGCTCCAGGATTACTGAGCGCCGTCTTACGCCTCTGTGCCAAACAAGCTGCTCAGGGTCAGCTGTTGTTTCTGGCTTCGACCGTGCGGCGGCTATCAGCAGGCCGCCTGCGCCGGGGTCCGGAGCCAAACGTAGGCCAGTCCCTCCTCCAGCTGCGCCTCGGTCACGCTGGAGCTGCTGTCGGGTTTAATGTGGGCTCCTGATGAGCCATCAATCCGTCCGCCACGGCCACGATCACGTAGCCTGTCGGCACACAGGCTGGGGGGCCGGAGGGGGCATGTTGTCACATACGTTAATGAGACATGGCAAGACTGCATTGATCAGAGTGTTTTTTCCTCATTTGAGAGCTTCACACTTGCGAGACTCAGTCATCCACCATCGTTCACGCTGATGGCTCTCAGGGCCGCCGTGGTGTGGAGGGATATCGGAAAGCGGCGCAGATTCACGCCTGTCAGATGAGTTTTTCCAAGCCGGACTGAGCGAGGAGGAGGCTTTCCCTGTGGGCCGCACCGGAGGGTGACGCAACTGATCGTTACATGCATTACAGCCTGTCAGACGACGAGGGAAAGCACCTCCCTGGGACCTTCCTGCGGAGGGTTTCGGAGGGTAGGACCTCCACAGCTGGTCTTGGAAGGGAACTGATATCTCAGCAGAGCTGGGAAAGAACAGCAGCGCTAAGCAAATCAGTGGTGAAAAGAAGCTTTTGGTATAATTGATTAGAAGGCCAAGCCCGGATGTGTTCGCACAGACAGCTATGACAGCCGCCTTTTAGGTCTATACAGCTTAAAACGCTATTTTTACACCCTATAAATAAGCAATGCGATCAGGCCTATAGTGCCTTCTGCAGCAACTGACGCATGGGCTGAAAATGAAAAAGCAGATATATATATATATATATATATACAATTTTTTTTGAAGACACATAAAATAATACGATCAATTATTAAGCGAAGTACACTGCAGCGTGACTGCGTGCAGAGCTTCCTCCGATTTTTCAAAATTCCTGCATAATTCAGAGGTTGAAAGTAAACAGAGTGATTCAGAGGGGCTAGTCTTTAAACGGTTTATTGCACCGACTCACTGTACAGCGGTGGTGATGGGAACCAGGGGTCGCCATGACTACAACACAGACATAGACATTTTATTTACCATCCAGAACCACGAAATCAAATCAAATCACTTATTGTGACATCACATTTGCACAGGTGCCAAAGGAAACTTTACAGGAGAAGCGAATAAACGTTTCTTTTGGTCCGTTCATCACGAAATGTACACACAGTGTAAAGAACAACAGGCCTTCTCAAAATATGGCATAAGCTGAAAAATGGAGATACGAGGTTTCCTTCTGACAACAGTGATGTATGTGTATATGGACACATATTAGACTTTACATACATACACATCTATACAATATACATGTCTAGCGGTTCTCTATGGGTTTTCTGTGATGTGTTTGATGGTAAAATAGTGATCACTGATCAATGTCTCAGATATTCAGACAGTTCATAATCATTTTATAACTATAAACATTCATAATGCATAATGCATAATGCCTGTATCCGATTACATTCCCTATCGGAAAGTTTCAGTCCGTTCTGCATGAGCGTCGCGTCACAGTGAGAGTTTATACCGTTCAACACGGCGGAGCAGAAACTGGTCTGCAGAGGAGACGAAGTTCACGCTCTGATCTTTAAAAGACGGCGGCGGGACGGACGTCCAGCTTATGCGTCTCAGAGCACGACGTCTTCCTCTCGGCCTTCTTTAATAAGGACGTGTGAAGGACGTTTTCCTGAGTCTGACGTCATTTTAAAGCAGTTAAAAACACAATCACTGCTCACTGCTGCTCATCTCACTCTGACTGGACCTCACGGGATGCTGGTTGTCACGGTAACGCCTACACTAAGCGGTTCTCTACGGATGTGTGTCATTTTGGATCTGATTATTTGTGGTGAGCCTGTAAACTGAGATTTTCATCAGGTTGTTGAGTAGAGGGAGAATAAACACCTCAGTCTGAATCCGCAATCGGAATGTATTTAATCAGATTGGAGAAAATCTTTGCATGTAAACACAGACAGTGAAATAACAGCATTACTACAATACTCACAGAGTCTAAACACAAAATTACAGACGTGTTTTTATTCCACATGATCATCAGAGCTTCTCTGATCACTTTATAAGCCCTGAGGGTTCCTCGCTCAACGCACCCGACTTTACATATCTGTTAACTGTAAGGTGGTTTATGAGCCGCGTGTCGTAGCAACAAAAGCATGCTAATGCGCTGTGCATGTGGTCTGTCTGCTTTAAATTAATGTTTGTTATAAACCTCAGCCAGGCATCCGAATCCTCTCGGGGCTGATAGATAAGACTGATGTGCTGTCAGTTTTCCAGCCGAGGCCGATGGCGCTCGCTCCGCAGGGTCTGCGATGACATTAGCTGAGGAAGCTCCTGCCACAAAAGCCTGTCAGTTACTGTCGTCCCGCGCTGAGGCTAACGCTCGCCGAACAAAGAACGGCCAGCTTTACACAACCTGACACATGATTGATCCTCCACTCACAGCGCTGTGTTCGGAAGATAAGTGCACACATCGCTGCTCAGGAGGGAGAATTCATACAGCGGCAGGCCTGAGAGACGCGCAGGACACTGGGCTTTGGATGGTCAGTGCTCAGGTGTGTTTATTGCTCCATCACAGGAAACATCAGTTAGCAAAGAAGCCTCATTACAGAAAGTACATCTGTTTAACCTGGTTAGCTGAAAGTGCTTCATATTTGATTGAGTGCAGAGGTCACTGAGGGCACATTGTGCCAGAATGAACTTCATTAAGTAAATTTCCCCATCACCAAATTTTATACATATATATACAGAATCTGCAAAATAAAACGTAAAGTTCCAATGAAACAATTCTCTGAAGTCATCATCTTTCAAAAATGATCAACTCTCAAGTCAGACAGTATATTATTATCACTGCTGTTAGAACAAAACCTCGTATCTCCATTTTTGTCATTTTCCAGTTTTTTACACAATTTGAAAACACCTTTGGTCCTTTATATTGAGTCAAACTTTCATAGTGGATGGGCCAAAAGAAACGGCCCAAAATTGCTTAGAAATAGGTCTGGTTCCATTGACTTACATTAAAAGTAAAGTAGGTTTTTTCCTTCTCCTGTAAAATCACTATTTTGGAGATAGGGCGTTTCCTTCCGACAACTATACACACACATATATATATATATATATATATATATATATATATATATATATATATATATATATATATATATAAAACAGTATGATTAAATTAAACTCCATTCATTTAAAAAAAACATAAAAATAAACATAAATGCAGTAAAAAGGAACAAGATTAACTTATATTAACATTGATATTATTTGTGTTTATTCTAATATTAGTGTATTTTTTCTGAGCAAATAAACAATCACTGCTCAGATGAACAGCTTATTAACCATTAAATCAAGTTTTGCCAAGATACTTTGTACTGGATCTATAATGGAAGTCAGTGTAGAAACAGCCTAGGTCATATTTGGATGACATAAATCGTTCAGTAGATCAATATTTGTAACCTGGTTTGGCCAAGAAACCTCATATCTGACTCAGAAATCAATACGAATGCAGTGTTACTAAATGCCCCTTTTCCTTGTTTGCTTCTTTATTGTCATAATTACTCACAAAAAAAGTGCACAGCTCCTTTACACCAAGAGCTACGAGTTAAAAGTGTTTGATTTGTCTCCGCAGACGTGTTCCATCGCTCTCCTGGCTCTGATTTATTCGGCGTTCGCTTTGTGTTTATACGTGAATAATATCTCAGTCAATTAAAGCTGTCACAGTTCAGGCCTGCAATTACATTGTGATACCTGCTGCGACTTTTTGTTTGTTATTGCAGCAATAATAATTTTAATTGCGACGTCGCCGCTCTAGATAGTGGTTATGGGGGGTGGGGGGTGGTGGTTTATTTCTCTTCCTCACTTTAACGATCCATTATCTTCATTGCTCCTCATTGTGTTGAGTGTAAATCACGGTAATGAGTGGAAACTCTCCCACACTCAGTATAATGAGAAAATGATGACTGGAACAAAGAGACACAGACGAAAAAACAAAAGAGAGAAAGATGGAGCAGAGCTCACTTACCTAGGCCGAGAGGGTCCGGGTGGGATTTAAATTATTAAAAAAAGTGACCACGCATTAGAAATGGGCATATATTGATTGCAAATCGGGGAATTTGGAATAAAACATTAAAATATGTAAGAAACTCTGCAACGTTGATCAATATTAATCATCATTCCCGATGCTCGTTCAATATGTTGAAGGTTGTTGTGATGGTTTCTATATGTAACCCGTTACGCAAGAACATCTATGGGAATAATCAAGAATTTATGCGCTCTGATGTTTTCATATTTAATCCAGAATGGAAGAAAGTGAGCTGGGATGTTGAAGAATATCATGACATCTGGAACACCAGAAGAACTGGAACTTCTGGGCATTTCTCTGCAGTTAGAACCACGAAGAACTTGGTGGCACTTGCTTAGAATACAGCTGCCTAACCTTACATTCAGAAATATTCACTTATCTTTATATAATATAACTAAGAAAAACTTCCATTCTTCTCAGGAGCCTCACTTTCAGCTCCTCAAAGAACCTGCAGACTCACCTCCACAGCTCAGTCTTAGAAGCTGGTTGATGATTTTCTGAAGTGATCAAACCCATTCAGTGGTGTTGAGGTCTGGACTCTGGGGTGGTCAGTCCATCGTTCAGCTCCTTTGTTTGATGTGTCCGTCTCCTTTTCTCAGTGAGGTTCTTCTTGATCAGCTACAAGTCCTTTCAGACCCACAGCGCTGAGTGGTCTTCTCAGATCTGAAGCAGCTTGATCTTCTCCTCTCTCTCAGAGATGAAAGCTGTAAAGGTGCAGTGTGTAAGATTTAGTGGCATCTAGTGGTGAGTTTGCAGATTGTGACCAACCAAATCCCCTCCCTCACCCCTCCCTTTCCAAGTGTGTAGTAGAACCAATGGTGGCCATCAGGTTTTCTGCTGTCGTCTGTCCCGTCGTTTCACTTATTTGTGTTTTCTCCTTTTTGACGGTGATGATTCAGCCTCCCTCGCGTTTTCTTGTGGTAAGTAATAAGTCTGATCCTCCGTTTGTTGATTTGGGTTCTCAAACTTCTCACAGCATATAATGGTCAGCAGCACCGGCAACAACCACTGATCCTTCTTCTTTGTACATCTTCCAACTAGAGCTACAGCTCCACCAAATTCAAGCTGCCATGTCAGACTAAAAAACACAAAAGGCGCCCTCTAGAGTCTTTGGTTTGTCTGGGCTGCTGTAGAAACATGTCAGCACAACCAAGGTGCAAAATACAGGGGGTTCTTGGACCCCCTGAATGCCTAAAAAACATTCTGGGGGTGTCTATGAATACAAACATGTTGTGCTGTCATTGTTTATGTGCTTCCCCACAAATCAGCTTCTGTCTTTGGTTTCATCTAGAGAACTAGAGCTGCAGCTCTGCAGTGCCTCAGGGTGGCGCTGTAGCAGACTGGTTCACCCAGTTGGTCCTTCGTCGCAAAGCAACTGTAACTATGCCTGCGATACCTCTGAAAAACTACAATGTGCTGCAGCACATTTCTAAATATGAAAACTTCTCAAAGTCCCAAGACATTATGTGTATGTGTGTGTGTATATGTGTATAGTCGTGAGTATGGACGAGAAGGCTGCAAATGAGTTGCCCTTTCTGGGACTAATAAAGTACTCTGAACAGAACATTAGTGGAAAGAGTGAACAATTTGCTAAACTAAACATTTTGTTGCTATCAAAGTGCCACTTTGGCAAGTGTGCAGCCAGCTGATGCTGGATTAGCAGCCAAGAAGGAACCCTCAAATACCACTACCACACATTGGGTGAAACCTGGAGGCCGTCTGTCAGAAGAAGAGCCACTGTCTAGGTCATTATGAAGGGCTCATACAAAGCTAAAACACTAAGATTCAGATGATTATACACTAATGGAAACATGGATTTGTATATAATAGTCCACTTCTTCTATTAGAACCACCTAAATCATATACACTGCACCTTTAAGCATTGTTTGTTGTCTGATGGGGGCAGTTTTTGGTATCGACCAAGTCTTCCAGGTGGTTGTTAGGGGCCTCGTTTCCTCTGTAGCTTTTAACTCCAGCTTTGTTAACTCAACTCTTTTTCCTTTGACGTTCTCCTTGTGTAAGTGGACTATATTATGTTTAATATCCTCGGAGATATCTTCTGAAAAATCAACCACTTGTACTTAACGGCTGTTTTAACGGGAAATTCAGCAAATGAAGTGCCTCTGATTTTAAATACAGTTTTATATGGTGAGAGTCTTTGATGGATCTCTTGATTAAAGTAAATTAAAATTTCCAGTTATTTCCATGAAGTGTCATACACAAGCAACACACAGCCTCCTTGAATTTGTGCTAAGCTCTACTTCCATTAAACAGCAGTGTTCCAGGGGGCGCTCTCTTCCCCACTGTGTCTGGTAAGGTTTTGATTTGTTTTTCTGGTCAAATATTGGTATTTACCGGCGAGCAGAAACACTTGCGTGCGGCTGTATATGTGAGTGTGTGTTTATAATCCCCTTCCTCCTCTCTGGGGGGGGGGGGGGGGGGGGTCCTTCAGATTTGTTTCATTTCCTCTCCCTCTCGTTGCCGTGGCAACCCGTGGCTCCTTCCAGCCCGAACACTTACACAGTCACTCCTGGATTACTCCACACCACACACTCTTGATTTACTGTGAGCGTGAGTGTTCCTTTATGTCAAATGGTCACCGGGGCTCTGACCCCTGAGGCCTCCACTCACTGCGTTTACAATAAATAATTAATATACCACCACCCTGCAGTCTGGAGCCGATTTAGCGCTTCACTTCAGACCAGACTGAACAGAACCTGCACAGAACCAATCAGCTTTCCAGGCTCATCTGCGTACAAATCTGACACTAATGCTGCGTTGACAGGGTGGAAGCAGACGGACGACGGCAAACCGGATATTCTATTGCTTTCAATGGAGCTACGATGGAAAATTCCACCACCTCCAGCAGCAACAGACTCCGTTCCATCAAGAGTTTAATTTTCTCAACTTTTGCTGTCAACCATTTATTTTTTTGGGAGCCAAGAATGGCAAACATCTTGTTGTTGAATTGCCAGTATTATATGGCAACATCTTAGTAACCACTTGGGATACCATACCATTGGCCAACCAACACCTTAGCAACCATCTGGGATATCTTAGCAACCACCTGGGATACCATAGCAGTGGCCTAGTAAAACCACAGAAACCTCCTGGATACCATACAATTGGCCTAGCAACACTTCAGCAACTACCTGGAATAATATAGAGAAGACCTAGCAATACCTTATCAACCACCTGCAACTACACAGAAACTGCCTTGCAACATTTTAGCAAACACCTGGAATTCCTTAGCAATGACCAAGCAACACTTTAGCAACCACTGGAGATACTATACCACTGGCCTAGCAACACCTTAGCAACCACCTGGGATACCATAGTAACAGCCTAGAAACATCAAAGAAACCACCTCAGATACCATGGCACTGACCAAGGAACACCATAGCAACCACTTGGGATATCATACCACTGGCCTAGCAACACCTTAGCAATCATCTGGGATACCTCAGCAACAGCCTAGAAACACCATAGAAACCACCTCAGATACCAGACACTGGCCAAGAAACACCTTAGTGACCAAATGGAACACCCAGTAACTTTTTAGCAACCACCTGGGATACCTTTGCAATGGCCTAGCAACACCTTAGCAACCACCTGTGATGCAATGGTAACAGCCTATCAATACCTCAGCAAGCACCAGGGATACCACTGCAATGGCCCATTAACACCATAGCAACCAACTGGTACACCCTAGCAATATTTTAGCAACCACCTGGGATACCATGGCAATAAACAAGTCTTAAAGGGCTCACCAAAGAAGCAAACACCAGACTTGTCTTCACTGATCAGCTACTTTTGGGAGATGGGTGAATGTGATTTTTTGCCAAATTATCACTTTAAATGTGAAATTCCAAGAAAGGCCTCAGTCAAAGACACTCGCCATTGAGCCATCAGCTGTCTCTGGCTGAGTGTTCCACATGCTGGACTCCACAATCATCAAAATCATCATCCACGATCCATTTTTAGCAGCCACCAGGCTGTAAACACGGTTTCCATGGCGATGTTGCCGCGGGCCTCGTCGATAAGCGGATTGGAGTGCCAGCGCCTCGGCTGCTGATGGCCGGATCCTTCAGAGATCATTTAGAGTGTCTGGGAATGAGGGATGCCATTAAAATGTGGAACTATGTCCACTCTGAAAGATGTGCAAGGTTTTGTTCTCCAGTAAACTGAACAATGATCAGTCAAAAGTGACCATGTGGTAAGAAACTGACCAATGATGAGTGGGTACAGGGGGGCTGATAAACTGTGCAGATGGACTACAGTCTGTATCTGTACACCTGCACGGCGAACCTATAAGGTAAGTGTCTCTAATAAATTGCCCAGTGAGTGAAAGAGTAAAGTAGGTGTTTCCAATAAAGTGGCCAGTGAGTGGACGCACAAGGTAGGTGTTTCCTAGGTGTTTCCAATATAGTGGCCAGTGAGCGGAAACACAAAGTAGATATTGTTGTGCAGAAGCACAAGTTAGACGTTTCCAATAAAGCGGCCAGTGAGCAGAAGCACAAGTTAGGTGTTTCTAATAAAGTGGCCAGTGAGTGGAAGCACAAGGTAGGTGTTTCTAATAAAGTGGCCAGTGAGCAGAAGCACAAGGTAGGTGTTTCCCATAAAGTGGCCAGTGAGCAGAAGCACAAGGTAGGTGTTTCCATTAAAATGGCCAGTGCTGGTTTAAAATAACGAACAAAATGAGTTCTTGTTCTTCACACATCAGAATAAATGCAGCAACAGCATTTAGAAATCATGTTATTAAAGGAGAAAAGCAGGTTTAAGAGCAGAAATGGCACAGACCTTTAAAGGGTTAGAGAGCGCAGCTGATGATGAAATAAAACAGAGAGATTCACTGTGGAAGACAAACAAACACAGTTTAGAACATTTGGATGATAAAATAAATAACAACAAACAAACACACACAATCATAATACACACTGTTTGTTGGCCCAGTGTGTGTGTAATTACCAAAACCAAAGTTCAAAGAGAAGCATGACGGAGAGAGAGAGAGAGGAGATAGAGAGGGGAGGTGGGGGAGGGAGAGAGAGAGAGAGAGGACAGAGGGGGAGAGAGAGAGAGAGAGAGAGAGAGAGAGGGAGTGGGGGAGGCGGGGAGAGAGAGAGAGAGAGAGAGAGAGAGAGAGAGAGAGAGAGGACAGAGGGGGAGAGAGGGAGAGAGAGAGAGTTGATAGAGGGAGAGAAAGAGAGAGAGAAAGAGAGAGAGAGAGAGAGAGAGAGAGAGAGGACAGAGGAGGAGAGAGGGAGAGAGATAGAGTTGATAGCGGGAGAGAAAGAGAGAGAGAAAGAGAGAGAGAGAGAGAGAGAGAGAGTTGATAGAGGGAGAGAAAGAGAGAGAGAGTTGGGGGGGAGGTTGAGGGGGAGGGGGAAGAGAGGGAGAGAAAGTGAGCACAATGTACTTGGCGCTCCTGGGATGGTTTTTCCATATGAAAGAATGTTCTTCCTCCTTCTCTTCTTTCCCATCTTTACAGTGCTCTGCCACTGTTCCTCCACCTCCTGTGCTCTTCCTGGTATCTCCTCTGCTTTGTGATTGGCAGGTCCTATATGACATACATATATATGTGAGACTGGTGTAGCATGATGAAGGCTGTATTGCAGTGCTGAATGCTGAACGCTTGCAGTGCTGAATGCAGTTTTGCAGTGTTGAATGCTGAACACTTGCAGTGCTGAATGCAGTTTTGCAGTGTTGAATGCTGAACACTTGCAGTGCTGAATGCTGTTTTGCAGTGCTGAATGCTGAACACTTGCAGTGCTGAATGCTGTTTTGCAGTGCTGAATGCTGAACGCTTGCAGTGCTGACTGCTGTTTTGCAGTGCTGAATGCTGAACGCTTGCAGTGCTGACTGCTGTTTTGCAGTGCTGAATGCTGAACACTTGCAGTGCTGAATGCTGAACGCTTGCAGTGCTGACTGCTGTTTTGCAGTGCTGAATGCTGAACGCTTGCAGTGCTGAATGCTGTTTTGCGGTGTTGAACGCTAAGTTACTGCAGAATGCTCTATAATAATCCTGAAAGCTGAATACTGTATTGTGGTACTGAATGCCAAATACTGTACTGCAGTGCTGAATGCTTTCTTGCAGTATTGATTGCTGTAGTGTATTGTTATATGCTGAATATTGTATCAGAGTCCTGAATGCTGAACACTGTATTGTAGTGCTAAATGATCTTTTGCAGTACTGAACACTGTCTTGCAGTGTTGAAAGCTGTGTTGCTGTACTGAATGCTGAATATTGTATTGCAGTACTGAATGCTGTTTAGCAGTGCTGAATGCTGAACACTGTATTGCAGTGCTGAATGCTGGATGCTGTTTTGCAGTGCTGAATGCTGAACACTGTATTGCAGTGCTGAATGCTGGATGCTGTTTTGCAGTGCTGAATGCTGAACACTGTATTGCAGTGCTGAATGCTGAATGCTGTCTTGCAGTGCTGGATGCTGTTTAGCAGTGCTGAATGCCATCTTGCAGGGTGGAAGGCTGAATGCTTCCTTGCAGTGCTGAAAGCTGAACATTGTCTTGCAGTGCTGAATGCTGAACACTATTGTAGTCCTGAATGCTGAACACTGGATTGCAATGCTGAATGCTGTCTTGCAGTGCTGAATGCTGAATGATGTCTTGCAGTGCTGAATGCTGAATGCTGTCTTGCAGTGCTGAATGCTGAATGATGTCTTGCAGTGCTGAATGCTGAATGCTGTCTTGCAGTGCTGAATGCTGAATGCTGTCTTGCAGTGCTGAATGCTGAATGATGTCTTGCAGTGCTGAATGCTGAATGCTGTCTTGCAGTGCTGAATGCTGAATGCTGTCTTGCAGTGCTGAATGCTGAATGCTGTCTTGCAGTGCTGAATGCTGTCTGGCTGTGCTGAACTCTTCATTTCAGGGTTATTATTGCTTAATGAACACCACACTGACATCTGCTGAAGGCTGTTTCCAGTGACCTGCACAGGGGAAATTGAGCGTATTATCAGTAAGGTTGATGGAGAGAAGGAAACGATAATATCAGCATGTGTGGTCTCACAAGCTCAAGGTCTATATTTCTCATATTGTACAATTTCTATGCTAAAGACATTCATTTTCATTCAATCAGTAGACTTGATTGAATCCTGTACTAATGGGACATTTGTGTTATATTCCCATATTTTATGTTCTTCTTAGAATGTAAATTTTTCATGAGAGATCATTTAACAGTAGATGTGCTTGTGTTTTCTTTCAAACTTTCAGTGGCTATTTTTGTCTATTTTATCCAGAACAAATGGTCTTGATCATTTCTTCTGTTTCACTGATGCTCGGAGTCGCTGTCGAGAGCGTTTACGCAGGGTGTCAAATGCACATCAGCTCTGATCTTTAGTCTAATGCTTCAGGCTTGGCTTAATTCCAGAGATTGTCCAGTGGGTATTCAAACACTGACCCGAGGCCAAATGTGTTTATTTGAGCAACAGAGAAACACTATAAGAACTAGCATGTGGAGCAAGCAGAAGACCAGAGATCTGAGAGTTTCCGCTGTCTCCAAGTGGAGATTTCTAATTTTTCTGCTTTCATTGAAGATCCTCTCCGCGGGACGACGTCCCATCATGTGTTTGATCAATTATTGCTTCATTTTATTGTCCATTACACATTCCAACACAGCCTGGACTTTAATTAGGACAGCGCACTGACCACATTTAGACCCTAGATGGCAGCAGATCTTCATGCAACTGTTTTTAATGCAATGACTGACTTTCCCCTGGTGTAAGAATAACACAGTGGTCTAAGCTTCTTATAGTGTCACTCAGTTTGGTGTTTCCTTTAAAGTCGATAAGATCTATTGTCCTGAAATACTGAGATCTGATGCTGTTCATTTGTTTTTGGATCATCTCATATATGAAACTGCTGAGTGACCATATCTAAGTAGGCTACCTGCAAGCTGGAGTGATCAAGCTCAAATGAACACCTTTTGGATGAATTGGAGTGATGAAGATCCAGTGAACTCCTTTAGAATGGAGTGAAGAGATGAAGCTCCTCCAGGATGAGTTGGAGAGATGACGCTCCTTTGGGACGAGTAAGAGTGATGAAGCGCGACTGGGAGGAGATGGAAAGATGAAGCTCCTTTGGGACGAGTTAGAGTGATAAAACTACATTGGGTTGAATTATAGCGACAAAGTTCCTTTTGGATGAGTGATGCAGCTCCTTTGGGAGGGGATGGAGTGATGAAGCTCCGTAGGGATGGAGCTGGAGTGTCGAAGCCTCACCGGCAAGCCTTGTAGTGGTGATGCTCCTCTGGGATTAGTCGGAATAAAGAAGTTTTGGCCATTTTTAGCTCACAGTAAGGCTGTGCTCCAAACCAGACAGAAAAGTTTGGCTGACTACTGACTTCTAGTGTTTGTTAGCAAAATTATCCTGGTGGCACCAGCGCTAGAGTAAGCAGGCAAAACGTGGACCCCAAACATTCCTTGACTGAACATCTACCTCTGGAGTAAGTCGAAAATGGTGTACATCTTAATTTTGCCCAGATTGTTCAATTCTATAGGCATTAAATGCTATGAGGGATCACCTGCTGAAGGGTTGCCAAAGAAGCCAGTGCATCAGATCTCTGTATGTTTTATAGACTCAGTTGGTCCAAGTTTGCAGTAAATTCCTTTCAGCTTCACAGCAGTGATATATATAATGAGTGCTGACTGCAATACCCACCTCATGTTGCCCCCGATGAGGCCATTGTTCAGGGAATATATACAGATATTACTTTCTTCCAAACCCCCTCCAAATGAGAGGCCACTCTGAGTGCATTCTGTCCCTGGGCACTTCTCCTGGCCCTTTATGACTCCGTCTGCCTTGGTCATTATTGGAAAGTCAAGCACAATGTGTTATTTCTTTCTATCTTTCTTTCTATTTCCTCGCTGTGCTCTCTCTCTCTCTCTCTCTCTCTCTCTCTCTCTATCATGCTCTCTTCTGTAGAATCTATTATTAAGAACCATGCCCCAAAAATGTGTGGAATTTTATTTTCGCCTCCCTCAAACACAGAGAGCTTCACAGTTGCTCCATCATTTCATGTAGCAACATATTTTCAGTCTTTACAGCGATACTTCAACTTCCTCCGGTTTCCTCTGGTACCCCGAATATATTTGTTCAGCGAAGACATATTTGGTGTCAAAAGTTTGATTCTTTCATTTCAGCACTGCAGCTCAGGGCTCACGTAGCTGACTGATGCTTATAACCCACTAATAAGCGTCGTGTCTAAATCGCCACACGCTGTGTAGGTGTTCAGCACCTCTAATAGTCTCGATTATGTGGTTTCTGTCACTTTGTCACTCACTGCTGTCTATACACATGGACTAAAGGGACGTCCAGCAAGCTAATACAGGCGTGATTATATAGGCGTCTATTTACTTTTGGCCATTTAGTGTAGCTTGAACGTATAGCTAAACAAGCAAACTTTAGATACCAAATGTTTTGGCTGGTTGATGTCTGACTGATGGAGGGTCTTATTTGGATTTGGGTGCCCATCCTTTCATGTGAATACAGAACAGTGTGACAGTTGGTCTGGTGTAGTGGTCTGTTGCTTTTCCAGCAGCTTCACTGGTTTGAGCTGGGAGAAGAAGGATGAGGAGGTTTATAGATCAGGAGTTCCTGTTCTGCTATATTATTTTAATGAAATTACACAGCAGTATAATTAATTACCTAGTTAACTGGAAAAGTGCATTTCCTGAAAAAAAAATGCAAAGTGATTGTGCAGCTTAAGAAATTCCCTGGTATTGTTCCAGGTGGTTGCCAGGATGTTAGTAAAAGGTTGCTATAATATTCCCAGTGGTTGCATTGTGGTAGTAAAAGGTTGCTGTAGTATTCCAGGTGGTTGCTAGGATGTTCTTAGAGGTTGCCATAATACTCCAGGTGGTAGATAGAGTATTAGTAAGAGGTTGCCATAGTATTCCCGGTGGTTACTAGGGTGTTACTAAAAGTTATAATATTCCAGGTAGTTGCTAGAATGTTAGCAAGAGTTTGCTGTAGTATTCCCGGTGGTTGCTAGGCTGTTTGTAGAAGGTTGCTGTAATAGTCCAGGTGGTTGATAGGGTGTTCTTAGATGTTGCTATAATATTCCAGGTGGTTGCTAGGGTGTTAGTAAGAGGTTGCCATAGTATTCCCGGTGGTTACTAGGGTGTTACTAAAAGTTATAATATTCCAGGTAGTTGCTAGAATGTTAGCAAGAGTTTGCTGTAGTATTCCTGGTGGTTGCTAGGTTGTTTGTAGAAGGTTGCTGTAATAGTCCAGGTGGTTGATAGGGTGTTCTTAGATGTTGCTATAATATTCCAGGTGGTTGCTAGTGTTAGGAAGAGGTTGCCGTAGTATTCATGCTGGTTGCTAGGGTGTTACTAAAAGGTTACTATAATATTCCAGGTAGTTGCTAGAATGTTAGCAAGAGTTTGCTGTAGTATTCCCGGTGGTTGCTAGGTTGTTTGTAGAAGGTTGCTGTAATAGTCCAGGTGGTTGATAGGGTATTCTTAGATGTTGCTATAATATTCCAGGTGGTTGCTAGGGTGTTAGTAAGAGGTTGCCATAGTATTTCCGGTGGTTGCTAGGGTGTTACTAAAAGGTTACTATAATATTCCAGGTAGTTGCTAGAATGTTAGCAAGAGTTTGCTGTAGTATTCCTGGTGGTTGCTAGGTTGTTTGTAGAAGGTTGTGGTAGTATTCCAGGTGGTTGATAGGGTGTTAGTAAGAGTTTGCTGTAGTATTCCAGGTGGTTAATAGGGTGCTCTTAGAGGTTGCCGTAGTATTCCAGAAGGTTGATATAGTGTTCCAGGTAGTTGCTAGGGTCTTGCTAGGTGGTTCCTAGCAGTGGCCTGGATGCATCCCTGTATAATGTTTTTAATTATTTGAGGCTCTGAGCTCCCAAGTGGCCATCCACACTGGAAAAATCATATTTTGGCAAGGTGAATCATGATAGATCTAGTTGGTACATGTCATTTGTCTCATGTTGAGAATGTTGTAAGAATGTCATAAGACTGTATATTTTCCATTGTAAGGTCCACATATAATGTTATAGATTTATGTTCCAAAAGCTGTCTTAATTCATTTTTCGTGCATTAATGCATTTTCCAACCCCTTTTTGTCCCTTAGAATTAAACAGGCTGTGTAATGTAAATGAGCTCTGCACTGATTGGCTGCTTTTATTGTGCCTCATTCAAAAGTGGCCAGGCCCTTGTAACTTCAATGTGAATGTATGGAGCTCAGCTGCTGTTGGTTGAATAGGCAGATACATGACATTGTTTTGGTTTTTTAGTAAGTCAATATCCCAAGTAAATAACTATTTCATTGTATTATTTCTGGACATTAAGCCAAGATACTTGTTTTAACTGCTCATTTTCAGATACTAAGTGATTATTTTGACATTATTTCATCCTAATAAGCCAATATTTTGTCCAGGCTTGTCGTCGTTCCTGTAACTTCACTGTGAATGTATGGAGCTGAACTGCTGTAGGTCGAATGGGCAGATATATTACATTGTTTTGGTTTTTTAGTAAGTCAATATCCCACGTAAATAACCATTTCACTGTATTATCCCCGGTGGTTGCTGGGAGGTGGTTGCTAAAAGGTTACTATAATATTCCAGGTAGTTGCTAGAATGTTAGCAAGAGTTCGCTGTAGTATTCCTGGTGGTTGCTAGGTTGTTTGTAGAAGGTTGCTGTAGGAACTTCAATGTGAATGTATGGAGCAGAACCGTTGAAGGTTGAATGGACAGATATATTACACTGTTTTGGTTTTTCAAGACATTTTAGTAAGTCAATATCTAAAGAAAATAACTATCGCGTAAATAAATATCCATTATTTTGAGATATTAATTTGCGATATTAAGTTATTTTTGATAAAATAATCATGATTTTGAGCTTCTAAGTCGTTTTGACTTCATGATTTCGACTGATTAAGTCAATGTTTAGAGACAAGTTATTATCAAGTCTTTATTTTGCCATAGTAAGTCAATATATTGAGAGAATAAGATGCTAAGTCATTATTTTGAGATACTACGTATTATTTTGACCTAATAGTAGTATTAATAGTAGATCAATATGTAAAAATTGTCATTATTTCAAGATACTAAGCCAATATTTTGACAGACTGAGAAACAAAACATTTTTCTCCTCTACCTGTTTGGAATGAACTTCCATAAATGACAGAAATATGAAGATTGTTGGGTTTTTTTTTGCAGAACAACAATAACTTTTCATCAAATTCAAGCCATAATAATCTCCTCTTCTACTTACAAATGTGGCACAGATAGAAAGTTTAGAGTCTGCACTTACAGCATGTCTTTGTTATGGCTGGACTGCGATGGCTGCGGCCTTGAATTTGTTTAGTGAACATTTTATCTGTAAACAGGAACATTTTACAGCTGTTTATCGACCGTCTCCTGACAGTGTTCCTTCTTATGGGGTTGATATTTTACCTCTGCTGCTCTGGGCTGAAGGAAGAAAGACGTGCTTGTGTCTGTTTCATTCAACCCCCCCCCGCCCAATCCCCTCACCCCACCCCCCTCCAGGAAATGGCAATAACAGATGGTTTTGTCATGAAGCTGCCCGAACCTCATATAGAAAGACTGTAACCTTCGCTGAAGTGGGTCAAAGTTCCAGCGTTTTCTGTCCTGGTGGATCTTTGAGAAATTATAGAAAACTTCAGGCGGAGAAGATTCATGTTTCTAAAAGCTTTGAACGTCTCCTTTGCTCCTTTCTCAGTCAGAACCACTGCTAACCAGAGGAACCCAAAGAACTGCCATCAGCAGAACCGAGCGGAACGCATGCTCTGCTTTAGCCGTGATGACAGTCATTTCTTTGTAATACTACTATGAATGAGAAGCAGCTCAGATCTAATTATAGATGACAGGTTGGCTTGGTGTTCCACACTTAACCCCTTAAAGACCAACGGCCTTCACCAATAAGTGCCAATATTCCACATTTCTTATGTTTTATCTGTTCCCTGAGGTTCCCTTACACCATTATGTTGGTTTATGTACCAAAAACAATCGTAAATCATGGCCACTTTCCAAACTGATTATGTTAATGAACCTTTAAAGGGGAACTCCAGGCACTTCTGCATAGTTCAGTCACTGAGGTGTGATCAGAGAGGTTCAGAGCGGGTTTGGTGTGAAGTGATTCAGACGTCTTTACAGTGGTGGTGATGGGAACCAGGTGTCGCCATGACTACAACACAGATATAGACACTTTATTTACCATCCAGAACCACCAGAGAACCTACACGAGTCTTCTGAGCTTATATGGAATGTTGGAAAAAGAGTTGTATTGTGGATTATTAGCCTCTTCAGACGTCTGGTTTCTATCACCAACACTGTGAAATATTCTTGGTAAGTTTCTTCGTTTGGTAAGTGCAGTTTACAATAACCAGCCATGGTCTCTTCATAATGCTGTCTCTTACTGGTTTTATCTGCTGTAATTTTGAGGTGATCAATATATACATATATATATATATATATATATATATATATACTCTATATTGCCAAAAGTATCCGGTCGTCTGGCTCCACACGCATATGAACTTGAGTGACGTCCCATTCTTAATCCATAGGGTTTAATGTGATGTCGGCCCACCCTTTGCAGCTATAGCAGCTTCAACTCTTCTGGGAAGGCTTTCCACAAGGGTTAGGAGTGTTTATGGGAATTTCTGACCGTTCTTCCAGAAGCACATTTGTGAGGTCAGACACTGATGTTGGACGAGAAGGCCTGGCTCACAGTCTCCACTCTAATTCATCCCAAAGGGGTTCTATGGGGTTGAGGCCAGTCAAGTTCTTCCACACCAAACTGGCTCATCCACGTCTTTATGGACCTGCTTTGTGCACTGGTGTGCAGTCATGTTGGAGCAGGAAGGGGCCGTCCCCAAACTGTTCCCACAAAGTTGGGAGCAGGAAATTGTCCAAAATCTCTTGGTGCTGAAGCTTTAAGAGCTCCTTTCACTGGATCTAAAGGACCGAGCCCAACTCCTGAAACACACCCCCACACCATGATCCCCCCTCCACCAAACTTTACACTCGGCACAATGCAGTCAGACAAGTACCGTCTCCTGGCAACCGCCAAACCCAGACTCGTCCATCGGATTTCCAGACGCAGAAGCGTGATTGGTCACTCCAGAGAACACGTCTCCACTGCTCTAGAGTCCAGTGGCGGCGCTTTACACCACTGCATTCCACGCTTTGCATTGCGCTTGGTGATGTAAGGCTTGGATGCAGCTGCTCGGCCATGGAAACCCATTCCATGAAGCTCTCTACGCTGTTCTTGAGCTGATCTGAAGGCCACATGAAGTTTGGAGGTCTGTAGTGATTGACTCTGCAGAAAGTCGGTGACCTCTGTGCACTATGCCCCTCAGCATCCGCTGACCGCTCTGTCATTTTACGTGGCCGACCACTTCGTGGCTGAGTTGCTGTCGTTCCCAATCGCTTCCACTTTGTTATAATCCCACTGACAGTTGACTGTGGAATATTTAGTAGTGAGGAAATTTCACGACTGGACTTGCTGCACAGGTGGCGTCCGATCACGGCATCACGCTGGAATTCACTGAGCTCCTGAGAGCGACCCATTCTTTCACTAATGTCTGTAGAAGCAGTCTGCAGGCCTAGGGGCTCGGCTTTATACACCTGTGGCCATGGAAGAGACTGGAAAACCTGAACTCAGTGATCTGGATGGGGAAGTGAAAACTTTTGGAAATATATATAAATATATATAGCTAGATAGAGAGTTGTGGACACATCTAGCCAATCAGAGCCGAGAGGAGGGCCGCTCTTAGCCAATCGCAGCACGGGGGGGCGTGGTTTACCGTAGTGCAGCGTTCGCTCAGTGTCCCCACGCGCCACATCCGCGCGCAACTGAGCTCGCAGGGACTGAAGAGCAGAAATCTGGGAGAGCAGAGCGATGGGTATGTACCTAGAACCGGGGAACCGGGGAGAAACCGGGGGTACCGGACAGTTCTAAGTGCCAGGCGCCTCTATATGTTTCATTTGCACAGAGCTTTTCTCCCGCGCCTGACCAGCTGGAGCAGGGAGGCGATTAGGGATCAAACTAAAAGGATTGAAGGGGAGAATTTACTCACCCTGAGCTTCTTCAGCCTCCGCAGAGGAGCAACAGCTTCCACCAGCTCCTCCAGTGCGAGGCTGAAGTTCCTGCTCGACAGCCTCTGGTTCGAATTATCCGTTCCACCTTAAATGGTTGAATTGTGCAGCACTTCTGCTGCGCCAGAGTGAAGCTGATGCACCATTTAAGGTGGAACGGGACATTCGACTTTTTTTCTTCTTTCTTCTTTTTCTTCTGGCTTCTTTGCACTTCTAGAACTTCTCTTGTGCATCTGTTAGCACCAGCTTTCTCTGAGATCTCCAAGGCATCATGATCACACAAAGTTCTCCTAACATTGACGTCTGGTTCTACATCAGAGTTCCTCGGTTCTGGTCCTAGAGACTCTCTGCCCTGCATATCTTAATATTTTTATACTCTTAAGCTCAGTATGAGCTGATTAGTTGGATCAGGCTGGTGGAGCAGATAAACACTGGTCTGCACTCTTAAAATGATGGTTCTTCATGGGTTCTTTAGTAAGGACAATGGTTCTATATAGGACCACGAACATTTAAATAACCCATTGCATTATTACACGATTCTTTGCATTGAGAACGCATTCGTCAGATTGATGAATAGTGTCTTTTATGTGGTTCTATGTAGAACCTTTTTGAAAAGGGTTCTTCTGTTCTTACAGGCTTGTCATCAATAATAACAACTATTTTTGTGCTATATAGAACCATATACAGCACATTCTTCATTCTTTGCACGTGTAAAGGGTCCTTGGCATTGTCAAATGGTTCTTCATGTTAACGGAGAGTGTTTTAGATGGTTCTACATAGAACCTTTTTGATAAGTTATTGCTATTGTTACAGGCTTGACATCATAGTAATAGAAGAACCTTTTCGGTGCCATATAGAACCATATACAGCATATTCTTCATTCTTTGCATGATTGAAGGGTTCTTTGCAAAGTTCTGTACATTGTGAGAATGTGCTGTAGATGGTTCTCTTTAGCACCAAAAAGTGTTCTTCTACTGTTACGATGCCAAGCCTGTGATCATGAAGAACACTTTCACAATGTAAAGAACCCTTTAATCATGCAGAGGGTTTTTTTGCGTGTTCATGGTTCTATCTAGAACCATTTTCTTTGCTAAAGAACCCTTGAAGAACCACCTTTTTTAAGTGTGTACGTAAACAACCTTGCTGCCTGCTTATGAAGATGTTGTCCACTATTCACAGTTATCTTCTCAGAGCAGGTAGTGCCCGGCAGTAGGGATTACTCCAGCTTCGGGCCGGAATGATACCTCTTAATTCCCTTGGAAAGTTTTGTGGGAAATGTCCCGGGAACACAGTTAATCAGGCATGTGTGAACTGGGCCATCTGCTTTACAGGCCTGTAGGTCAGGCAGAGGCGCCTTGCCACTGACACTCAGCGCCTCTTAAAGACTTCCAGCAGACGGAGAGGGTTTAGGGGGTTAAGAGGACTTCGGGCCAGATGGGCATCTCTTTCTCTTTCTTTCTTTATCCGCTCCCCACCCCCACTTCTTTTGCTGCCTTTTCCATTCTCCCAGGCTTTCAGTTTTGCTTCCACTCCTGACACCACAGTCAGCCTTAAAGAAGTGGTTGTCAGTATTGCTGGTGGTGCTGATAATGAATAGTAAACACAGCATGCGTAGCATGTGTGTTTAAGCCGTGCCTGTAATCCAGCCTCGGGACAGACCTACAGAGGACTGCGAACATCTTGTTTTCATTTGTCCGCTGAATACTAGCGTTCTCTTGCCTGGTCGGCTTAGCCATCGACCCAAGGGGCTCCGCAGCTGCCTGTGCAGAACCGTGTGTCCTGTTTGGGATGAATTGTGCCCGAATTCACCCAAAGAGATGAACTGACTGGGTGCAAAGTTGCAAAGAACGGAGTAAAGTAATCTCAGGTAGACTGGCTTCTGACACTCTGTTAAGCCATGAAGCACAAGCTATGCGCTTTCAGGAGGTGTTTCTGAGGAAATAAGATGTAAGTTAAGCATAAGCCAGAAGATTGAAGCCCAATCCAATTTCACCCCTCGCCCCTACCACTCAGCCCTAGCCCTCCGTTTCACATCTGGGTGTAGGGCGTCCCGATTCTTGTTGAGATAGAGGGGTGGGGTGAAGTGTTGGGGCTACATGACCCTCCAGACGGAGGTTTTTATCTAAATTAATGTCGTTTCAGTGAATTTTGGTCCTTCAACGAGCACAAAAATCACTAGTAGAGCTGACATCTCAGTAGCTAAATATCCCGTTCCACCTTAAATGGAGCAGCAGTTACATTCTGCTGCTCCATTTAAGGTGGAACTGGAATGTTTGAACGAGAATCTGGAGAATCTCTGACTTCAGCTTCATATCATTGAAGAATTAGGGGGGGTGATAATAAATAACTGCCCCCCTCTTTGAAGGCATATGATCCCTAAATGTAACTAAAGCCCAGCAGTGAGGAGCTGAACTTTCCCCTCCTCTGCTGTCCCTGCAGACGGGCAGGGTCGCCTACAGAGCGGCGCTAGTAGCTGTTAATGAAGTGATGCTCTTTTATTAGAGGGTCTCATTTCAGAGGAAGATCTCAACCACTGCCCTGTAGCTCAGGAACAAGGGGCAGCGCTCCAAAACTGGGGGTAGGGGTAAACATAAGAAATGGGACTGGGCCTAAACCTCACAGGCTCCTGCAGGGCTGCCTTTGTGTGCTTTAATTCAGGCGACTGTGGTGGCTGTTGTGGTGGAGCAGTGAGACGTTTGAGAAAACCAGCTTGTTCCTGGGGGTTGTCTGATTGTTCTGCCTCAGCTTGGAGGATGTTGGTCTACTTCAGTGACTAAGCATTGAGCTTTATGTGAGCGCTGGGCTGCAGCTGAGCGCAAACGTCTACTGTAAAGGCTCTTTTTGCAGCTGTTTGAATGCCTGTGAATGACTAGCTTGTGTATAGATTTTGTCAGGGGAGGGCTATTGTGCAATTTCTGCTAGATTTTTGTGCATTGACAAGGCCAGACAAGCGGGGGGTGGGCTTGGGGTTGTTGTTTGGTGTTTGGTGAACTTTGTTTGAAGGCCTTTTGCTTATCAGAGGGAATTCAGGTTGTGAAATAGTGAGCAGGTTTGTTGTTGAAAAATGCGCTGGAGGCATTCAGTGCGATTCAAGATTAGTTAAACTGGCTTCTGTAATCAAACCGGGCAGCCTGTCATATTGGCACCATCATCAACCTCATGTCCCGGGTTCTGTAGCTGTAAGTGGATTATATGTGATGCCGAGGCCTATTGATCAACGGCTGGCTGGAGTTAAACGTTGAGATCTTATCTTTTCCGTGAAAAGTATGTCTGAATATGCTCTTCTAAGAATGTCGGTCATCTCGTCAGGGTTAGAAGGCCACATCAACATCTGCTCTCTTAAAAACGACGGTTCTTCAGTAAAGAAATGAATGAAGGGTTCTTTGCATGGTGAAAGGGTTCTTCAGATTGATGGAGAATGTTGTAGATGGTTGTATCCAGAGCCCTTTTTTTAAAAGTGATCTATATAGCACCAAAAATGGTTCCACTATTGTTGCAAGCCAGAGAACCCTTTATTGGTACTATATAGAACCCTTTTTGCTGAGAGTGTGTCTATATATATTTTGTTTCTCTTTTGCCCAATAAAAATATTTTATATTTACTTCAGTTGTTCAATATAGTTCTTATGAAAAGTGTATATATATATATATATATATATATATATATATAGAATGTGTGTGTGTGTGTGTGTGTGTGTGTAATTATACTGTACATGGGCTGGGCAACTAAACGATAACGATAATTATTGCGATACAGCTTTCCTCGATATAGCTATAAGAAGTGTTCGACAAATATTCAATACAGAACGTTCTCACATTTCCACGTTCTAGCGACAGCCCTGGTTTTCTACTGCAAGGAAAGTGACACTGCTCTGCTGTCGCCAGGAGAGGGCGCACTTCAGAGTTTCTCGACATGATTAGAGAGGGAGGGGGCCACCAGTAAAAAATGGGTTGACAAATACACTTTCAAAACATATGAAATGTGGAGTTACACATTCCCTGTTTGAGTGGAGCGACTGGCGATCTGTTCTCCTGTGAGCGAGTCTGAGTGACGAGATCAGTGGCATAACTATACGGTCCCTTTCCTAACGTCCTAACCAGATTTAGCAGCGTTAAACCAGTCTGCTCCTCACAGCTACAGCGCTGTTACAGCGCTCCGTCATATTTTAGTATTAGTACATTCACAAACAACAACAGTGAAAGAAAGAAGTGGTTCATGTGAGTTACAGCCCTGATTCAAACGACAGTAAACTGAGGAAGCTGTGAGGCTTTGGAGAGCGGGAGAACGTCCAGGCCAGCTGTTTTTAGCAGCTGGCTAACTTGAAGCAGTGCTCAACGAAACAGTTTAGCACTGTTGTTGGCCACTTGTTTAGCACATATAACTCATCTAGCACTCGTCACTAGACAGATAAAGATAATCTGTTTTCTTTCTTAAATTATGACTAATACGGAAATTGTGTTTGTGATTCTCCAGCTGGTAAAAGCAGCTGTAACTCTACTGTGATAGATACTGAAACTGTCAGTAATCTTAATCATACTATGATATGAATTTTTACCCATACTGCCCACTGCTAATGACTGGGCTTTGAGTGTGAAATCACCGATAGTTTTTCAGTTGGTTTGCCGGTTCCAGTTTCTTGGCAGAGCTCGGAAAGACGAAATATCATGACATCATCTAAATGCCCTGAAGTACTGTGATGTAACTCTATATAAACTGTACAGGTCAGGATGAAGCTCTGAGAAACTCCAGCGGTTCTGTTCCATATTATCTGCACTGCTGTGTTTTTTCCCGTGTTTTGAAGCTGTGGGTCTAAGTATAGTCAGGATGCCTCGAAGGGGTCCTGTGAGTTACTGCTGATGCTGTGTTGTTGTTGTGGAGTGACTCATGAAGAAACTATCCAGTTTCTTTAATCATCGGAGCTCCTGGCTCCACTTACGAGCTCACAATCCAATAAGATCTGTTCTCTGTGCTGAGTTGAAGAGACACAAGCTTGAGTTTTGTCTTTGTTTATAGACTTTCGTGTGTAATGCAGGGTCAGAATCCACATAAACAAGTCTTAGAAATAACTTAAACGAGAATTTGAGATGGTTGAGATGTAAGCAGAGTGGCTCTGAGCGGTTTGGTGTGAAACGCTCTGTTCTAGATAAACTGACCGAGTCAGAACCGTTCACAGTGGTGGTGATAGGAACCAGACGTCCCTCTAAAAGCTCCTCACAGTGGTGGTGATGGGAACCAGACGTCCCTCTAAAAGCTCCTACAGAAAGTTCCTACATGAACTGGTTCTGAATTCACTGCCTGATGACTGAGACGCTGTTTTATGAGAGTTTAGAGAACTTCAACTCCATTCATGGTGGAGGGAGACATGCAGGGCGCTGTGCAGCAAAATAGTCCCCAAAGAAAACTCAGTATTCCAGATTTTCCACTATTTTCCATCATCAACATTCCATATAAGCTCAGAAGACTCGTGTAGGTTCTCTGGTGGTTCTGGATGGTAAATAAAATGTCTCTGTTGTCGTCATGGCGACGCCTGGTTCCCATCACCGCCACTGTAAAGACATCTGAGTGTCTACAATCAATCGCTTTACACTAAACCACTCTGAATGCCTTTCTTTACATCTCAAGCACCAAATTATGAAGATAATAAATAAATATAAAAATAGTTTATCCCCCACTAAACATGCTAAAACTGCAAAAAAAGACGAAAACTTCGGACACCCACACGTCTTGGCTTTCACAACTGAACACAATTTGATGCCAACGTGTGATGATCTAGGCCTGCAGTTAGCACCATGCTAATATGTGAGGCGTAAGCTTCCCGTACTTGTTAGCTACATTAGCCTTGTAGCTTTACCACTAAAACTAAAGAAGACGACTTCAGTCGCCAAAACACGTCTTGGCTGGTTGGCTGCGTTTGGGAGAACCTGTGGGGGTCTTTGGTTAAATTTGATTCACCTTTTTGAGAAGAATCTCAGATGTTTGTTGGCTTTCTGAGGCTTCGCCGGGGTAGAGCCATCTGTGGGCCAGCGAACTTCCCTTTCACTGGAAAATTAAATCAAATGCTGAAAGTTTAGTGTGGTCTTGTGACCGCTGTGCCAGCAGTAATCAAATACAGCAGATTACGGGCTTATCTGTGGACAGCTCTTCTCTGTGTTCTCTTCTTTGGTCCTTATAAGCATTGAAAGTGTTCGGGGAATCTCCCAAAGCCCTTGTGCTGTTCGTGCTAATAACACCACTTTGGCCTGAATTCTCTTTAAAACACAGGCTCGGAAAGTCTTACTCACTGTTGGCTCGGAGAGTCCGGCCAGTCCACGTGCTGCTCTGTTGTTTATGAGTAATAAAAGACTCTGAGTTGGCACGTCGTTTGTTTCGCAGAGCGAGTTTTCGGAGGGGTCTGAGGGACGTATTGAGGGTGCGGCTGTTATGATAAAGCTCAGTTTGCTTATTGTAATGACCCATATGTTATGAGGTAAATCTGACATCAGGCGAGTTACTGTATGAACACAAAGCTGGATGTCAGACATTTAAGTTTGTTTTACAAGAAGCAGCAAGTCAAGTTGTTCAGATGAGTCTCAAATAACAGATGTTAAAGGGTTGGACAGATAAACAACAATAATACAATAAACTGATAAACAACAATAATACAATAAAGTGATTTTAGGCTAATGACACTACACAATAAGGGGATTTTCAACATTATTTTTAAAAGTAAATTCATTTTCAAAAACTAAGTTTATTTCTAAATAGTAAAGTTCTTTTAACAGTACGTTCTTTTAGTGGTCCGTTTATTTCAAAGTAAGCTCATTTAAACACTGAGCTCTTTTTCAGACACTTCATTTTAACAGTGTGTTTTTTGTATCCTCACAGCAGGTTCATCTGAACTGTAGTTCGCAATATCAGTAAGTTTGTGAGTAGTAATTTTAACAGTGAATTCAATTTAATTTTGTTATTTTTCAAGTAACTTTTAATAAATTAATTATATTAATGAGTGAGTTTTACTAGTATGTTTTTCAGCAGTAAGTTATTTTAACAGCAAATTCAATGTAAAAGTAAGTTCATTGAAACAGTACGCTCTTTTTAATCGCAGTGTTTTTTAAGATTCATTTTTAAGTAGTAATTTTAGCCATACACTCATTTTAACTTCATTTTAAGTTCTTTTTCAAGTTAGTTTTAACATTTAAATGGATTTTTTCAATTAGTCCATTTTAATGGTAAGTTTTTTTTTGTGGTAAGTTATTTTTGTAGCCAAGTCATGTTAGCAGAAAGTTTGTTTTAATAGCAGTTTCAAATTTAGAAGCTTGTTTTATAAGCAAATTCAGCTTGGCAGAAAGTTTTCAACTGTAAGTCCTTTTTTAAACATCAAGTTTTTTTAGAGCTGTTATTTGGAGTCCAAATTTACTATTTATTTTACTCCAAATAAAGGTTTGCTTTGCCAGATGGAGACAAAAGCCTAAGCTTTCCACTGTTTTATCAATTTTATTAAATGCAGAGATTAAATTCCTGCAGTTAATTGGCGTAGTGCCCCCTGAGCTTTAAATGGAGAACAGTCAGGTCAGAGGGTCTCATGTTTTCTTTTCCACTTTTGCATCCGACTCCAAAACGTGTGACTACAGATACACAAAGCCGTAGGCTGCCATCTAACTGGGCAGGAACACAGGGGCATTGTGGGAGAGGTGTCATGACCAGGGAGAGTGATACCATCTCAGGAATAACAGACAACAAGTCAAGCTGTTGTTCAGTTACACTGTTATTCTCTAATAGCAGGTATATGTTAAAAACGAACCAATAAACGGAAATCGGGCTAATTACTGTAAACAAGTGGATTCAACATTTTACCAATGAGTTCACTTTAACAGCAAGTCAGTAAATTCATCTGAACAGTAAGTTCATTTTAGCTGGAAGTCAATTATAACAGTGAGTTCATTTTAACAGTGAAATCATTTTAGCAGGAAATTCATTTAAGCTGGAAGTTGATTATATAACGATAAGTTAATTTTTACAGGAAATACATTTAACAAGTTCAATTTTACAAGCAGTGCATTTTAATAGTAAGTTTATTTCTACAGTACGTTTATTTTAACAGTCAGTTCATTTTTACAGTACGTTTATTTTAACAGTTTATTTTTACAATAAGTTCATTTTAACAGTAAGTTCATTTTTACAAGAAATACATTTTATTAGTAAGTTTATTTCTACAGTACGTTTATTTTAACAGTCAGTTCATTTTTACAGTAAGTTTAACAGTCAGTTCATTTTTACATTAAGTTTATTTTAACAGTTTATTTTTACAATAAGTTCATTTTTACAAGAAATACATTTTATTAGTAAGTTTATTTCTACAGTACGTTTATTTTAACAGTCAGTTCATTTTTACAGTAAGTTTATTTTAACAGTTTATTTTTACAATAAGTTCATTTTAACAGTAAGTTCATTTTTACAAGAAATACATTTTATTAGTAAGTTTATTTCTACAGTACGTTTATTTTAACAGTCAGTTCATTTTTACAGGAAATACATTTTAACAGTAAATCCAATACAAGAATGAACAAGAAGTTAATTTGATCAGAAAGTTCCTTTTAAAAGCAGGTTTTTTTAAATGGTAAGTTTATTTTAAGAGGAAATTATATTGAGCAGTAAATTCATTTTGATAGAAAATGTATTTTAGTGTTAAGCTCGTGTTCCTCTGCCCCTCTGTTGCTTGTGGCCTTGTGCAAAGTGTATATATTAGTGTTAGATCTACACTGTATTCTTCTCCTTTAGCGGCGATATCAGCATTAGTACCTCTGTATCAAAACATGCAGCAAATGAAAAGCCTCCGATAAAATATTCATTAGTTAAACCAACCGCAGTTGGGGTGAAAATAGTTTTAATATCATCAGGGTCCAATCCTGAATTATCCATCCATCCATCCATCCACCCATTTTCTAAGCCGCTTCTCCGTCAGGGTCACGGGGGGGAAGCTGGAGCCTATCCCAGCAGTCTTCGGGCGGAAGGCAGGATACACCCTGGACAGGTCGCCAGTCCATCGCAGGGCAGACAGACAGACACAGACAGTCACTCACACCTAGGGGCAATTTAGCATGTCGATTTGGCCTGACTGCATGTCTTTGGACTGTGGGAGGAAACCGGAGAACCCGGAGGAAACCCACGCAGACACGGGGAGAACATGCAAACTCCACACAGAGAGGACCCCGGTCGCCCGGCCGGGGAATCGAACCCAGGCCCTCCTCGCTGTGAGGCGACAGCGCTACCCACCACACCACTGTGCCGCCCTGTATAACTGTATTTATATATAAAGTTCAATATTTAATACAATTACTTCCTGCCTAAGCCTTTACCAACAATCCAATTGGCTATTTTTATCGATGGGTGGGACTTTTCCTGTGAAGGGATGACATGTTGAATGTTATGAGTATATTGAGCTTTATTATACTGCAGGCTTCTATATCAATAGTGTAGTATCTCCAATGTGGTGTGTCAGCATCTCCAGACGGGTAAATTAATGCAACGTTTTATGTGATAAAAAGAAGCATCTGTTACCCAAAAACTGCAGGATGCGCTGTGTTTTTTGTTATCAAAGCCAGAGCCACCTAAAGCTCATAACTGGCTGCTCTCTGGGCCGCCATCCATCTGGAGTGAAGACCAGATTCAAACATTTACGGCTTGGCAAGACGCTCTTGGAAATGTAAAGGCTGCAGTGGTTACCACCACTAATGATAGATGAATCTTATATTACTCATTTTTTTACTTTTAAAGGCCTCGTTTTACTCCTTTGCATCTCTAGCTCTTCTCTTTTCTTCCTCCCCGCTTCAGCTGTTTGGTGTAGATCGGTTCAGTTTGGATTTGAGACATTCAGGACCAACAAAGGGAGTCACTGTTAATTGTGAGATGAAATGATAGAGAAAAACAGCCCCCCACTCCCAGACTAAAGGCCTATTCATAGGGCCTGGGTTGGGGGCTAAATGTGTGGTTGGCCCCCGGAGGTCACCCACGGTTACAGAGCTGTCCACTGTCACATGGCTGAAGTTCAAAGCAATAGTTCAGTCAACAGTTAGTGGCTAAAAAATATTGCCCCACCACTTGTCATGGTGCTAACTTTACATGGGAATTTTTTGAAAGTGTTTCTACATCATTCAGTGGCTGAGATGTAAACAGAGTCACTCAGGGTGGTTTAATCTGAAATGCTCTGTTCTACAGAAACATACAGGCTCAGGTTTCAGATGTGGAGCTGTTAATGGACTCGCTTATGTGCTTAGAACATTGCCTGACACAGTGTCTGTGTTTACATGCAAAGATTTTCTCCAATCTGATTGAAAACATTCCAATTACAGATTAAGACTGAGGTGTTTATTTTCACTCAACAGTCTGATGAAAATCTACAAGGAATCAGATCCAAAATGATGCGCATGCATGGAGAACCACTTAGTGTAGACGTTACCATGACAACAGCATCACGTGAGTCCAGTCAGAGTGAGATGAGCAGCAGTGAGCAGTGATTGTGTTTTTAACTGCTTTAAAATGACGTCAGACTCAGGAAAACGTCCTTCACACGTCCTTATTAAAGAAGGCCGAGAGGAAGACGTCGTGCTCTGAGACGCATAAGCTGGACGTCCGTCCCACCGCCGTCTTTTAAAGATCAGAGCATGAACTTCGTCTCCTCTGCAGACCAGTTTCTGCTCCGCCGTGTTGAACGGTATAAACTCTCACTGTGACGCGACGCTCATGCAGAACGGACTGAAACTTTCCGATAGGGAATGTAATCGGATTCAGGCGTTTACACGGATATTATTCTTCTATTTAACAGATTATTTACAGGATTACCCACCTCGTTCAGTCAGATAGAAACTGTATTCTGAATGGACTCAATCAGACAAGACTATTCCAACTGAGGTGTACACATGGAAGTAATCTATTCTGGTTGAGCTATTAGTCGGATTATTAACAAATTATCGGGCTGCTTGTAAACGTTGCTACTGTTATCAATAAACATGAACTAAAATACATACAGTGCACTGTGGCTGAGCTTCAGGTTGCAACTACAGATAGATTTGAGAGTCAAACTAGGAAACTGCAAAAAAGTGGTATTAATAATTAGACGCCACTACAAAATATGTATAAAAATATGTAGATAGGAATCTAACTACCATCAATAAAAGCACCGAACGCTGTCCTCTCCACCAGCGCTCCCTCTTTACTCTTGGCTATAGAGCTGTTTCACTATTGAAATGAAAGACCACAAAACAAAACTTGTCACCTTTAAGACCACAAGTGTCATGAAATATGGAGCCGGTTTCCTCCCTTTCAATGCCATGAAATAGACAACAGCGTAGCATCAAACTTCTGTGATGCCTGGCATCATCTCTTTCTTCCATATTCCACAAAAAGAGTCTAAAGCTGTCTAATCAAGACGTGTTTATGTGGCTGAATGTAAGTGGTATGTGGATAAATTTTATTTGGATGTTATCCGAATACAAACCTGAACACAGAAGGTAAACAGACTGTAATTTTATGCCTGATTAACACTTTAACCAGTCGCTGTTTGTCCTGTGAAACTTGAAGGCCTGAAAATAACATCTCTGCATAAATTAATAGTTGAGATATAAACAGACTGGGTTTGGTGAGAAATCTCTTTACAGTGGTGGTGATGGGAACCAGGTGTCGCCATGACTACAACACAAATATAGACGTTTAATTTACCATCCAGAACCACCAGAGAACCTACACGAGTTTATATGGAATGTTGATGATGGAACGTAGTGGAAAATCTGAAATAATACGTTTTCTTTGGGGACTATTTTTTCTCACAGCTCCCTGCATATTGTGTATCCCTCCACCATGAATGGATTTTAAGGCCAAAATCTTCTCAAAACCATCGTAAAACTACGTCTCAGACATCAGGCAGTGAACTCATTACCATTAAATGTGAAAACTTTGTTATGCAGCTCATGGAGGCATCAAACCTGTCAACAGATTCCCGTTTGCAGACAAAACTACAGAGCTAAGAGCAACTTTAGTTTACGAAAGAGAGAATGTGGCCCGTTAATATCAGTATTTTTGTGCGTTATTTACTGAAGGGAGGGTTTGACATCAGTTTGTGATGGTGCTGTGGGGGCGCGAGGCTGAGCGTCTGAGCTGGAGAGCTGTTTTATGTCACTCTGAAAAAAAGCAGTGAGCGTCAGATGTTTTGTTTTTGTTCCACTCACACATTTCCAGAACGTCCTGGTGAAATGACGCTCCGCACACACTGGTGGAGGCACGCTTCGCTGCAGATTAAAACACGTAAATCAGACACGCACATTCCCATCAGCGCACACACACAGGCTGAAACACCCCCCAGTGTCTGTGTGGACAGTATTGATGAGGCAGTGAGGGACACAAAATCAATTCTTTTTTCCGAATTGTCCTACTTTGCGTCTGCCAGCTGGTAAAAAGGTCATAAATGCAGCACACGGCCGTAACAGCAGTATTATCTATTAGAGAGGGAATTCATTCAAAACCTCGTGTATAAATATTAAAATATTATTATAGAAATATTAAGGCCCAATCCCATTTCACCCCATTTCAATCCCATTAATGGTAGGGCGTCCGATTCCTGTTGAGATAGAGGGCTGGGGTGAAGTGTTGGGGCTACATGACCCTCTGAGGTTTTTCAGAGACTCCAAACAGAGAGATACGAGAAAAACAGAGAAACCGGCGAGACGGAGAACAAGAGACCAGAGAAACCCACAGATGTGGGAATTTTCTCTGTTAATAAATCACAATAACCATCATATGATCTTAGTTTAATGTCGTTTCAGTGGATTTTGGTTGTTTTTCTTCATAACAAGGATAAAAATCACTAATACTGTGCTAACGTCTCGGTAGCTATCTAGCTAACTTTCCCGTTCCACCTTAAATAGTCCAGCAGTTCTGACGCCTGAAGTGCCAGAATGTAGCTGCTGCTCCATTTAAGGTGGAACGGGAAAATTCTCAAGAATCTGGAGAATCTCTGACTTCAGCTTCATATCACTGAAGAATTAGGGGGGGTGATAATAAATAACTGCCCCCCTCTTTGAAGGCGTATGACCCCTAAATGTAACTAAAGCCCAGCAGTGAGGAGCTGAACTTTCCCCTCCTCTGCTGTCACACAGGTGTTGATAGGCTCTTGCTATTGCATCACATGTGGTTGCTAAGGTGTTACTAGGCCATTGCCATGGTATGCTAAAATGTTGCTAGGGTGTCCCAGTTGGTTGCTAAGGTGTTACTATGCCATTGCTGTGGTATCGCAGGCAGTTGCTGAGGTGTTGATAGGCTTTTGCTTAAACATTGCTAGGGTGTTCTATTTGGTTGTTAAGGTGTTCCTTGGCTATTGCCATGGTATCTCAGGTGGTAGCTAAAATGTTGCTACAGTGTACTATTTGGTTGCTAAGGTGTTACTAGGTTATTGCCATGGTATCTCAGGTGGTTGCTAAGGTGTTACTAGGCTATTGCCATGGTATCTCAGGTGGTTGTTAAAATGCTGCTAGGGTGCACCAGGTTGTTATTAAGGTGTTACTAGGCCATAGCTGTGGTATCCCAGGTGGTTGCTAAACATACATATAAATATATATGTTTATACTAAACACCTTAAAATCCCAGGCTTATAGAACAACATTGGCCGTTTTGAGCGGAAATGAAATAAATGAAGGCTGGTCTCTGACTTGTACACATGAACTGAAGTCTGTGAGGAGCTCCTTGCCCAGAGAACAGTGTTGGCCTGTGGAGCCCTCATTCTCTGACCTCTTAGCTTGTCTTAGCCTCAAGCTCAGTTTGCTTTGATGCTAAATTATTGAGTTTATTATACTGTACATTTCCCACCAAGAGACTGGTAGAGCATTTGAATGGAACAGAAAAGAGCCTCACACATTCACAAGGCCTTCAGGTTCAGCATCTGCTTGAGAATCAAGAGAAAGCCTTTACCCAGTGTGCATCGCGGTTGTTTTGAATCGTATGGGTGAAAGTGTTCGTTAAAGTGGCTTGAAAGCGAGTTTGAAGGCTTGGCACCGCACCCATGGAGTACATTCAGTCCCCACAGACGGCTCTTTGTGCCGGATTCATTCACGCTCCTACTGAACTAAGACAAAAGCCCCTGACGGGAGCCTTCACCACGCTAATCACCTCCCAGACTTCATTTGCATCTCCAATGGGGGGAAAACTCAAACTTGTGTGGAGTTTTAAACTTTAAATACCAGCCGAACTTTGCGGACTGAATCCCAAACAGCCTTAAGTCTAACGAAGCCTTTCAGCTGGGCGTTCTTGACCTTTAGATAGCTGGAATTAGCATGATTAGAAACATATGACCATTTTGTGGGGGGACGCTTAAGTGTGCTTTAAATCTTGTCAGCTCATAAGATAAAGGTAGTTCTGTGCTTTGAAAGCCTTGGTTCCTTGTCTGTACTTTCCGTGAGAAGTTCCTCGGCCTGCTTTACAAGAAGGCCGTGCTGTCCTCATCTCAGTTTTCCCTGGATTCCTGAACAACCGGAGCTGTACGTTGTTGAAATCCCAGGAGCGGGCCTGAAGGACGTTACGTAAGGCATCTGTGATTCACCCTCATCTGGCTCTCCTGTGATTCGGACAGCATGTGATGCAGAAGGATTGGTTTCAGCTCGTGTTTGATGCTAATTCCCCAGCTGAAGGCTCCGCCGCTTCGCCTGTCCGGCAGTAAATTAGGTTGTGCTGTGTGTGGAGGGCACGCTGAACCGGCAGATGGGAGTTTCTCAAATAGTTGGAGTTTCGCTCCGGATGGATCGACAGCTGCGTGAAACTCAATAGCGCAGTCCAGGGAGAGCAGCGGCTTCATCGACTGGCCGCTTGGGGTTTGAGAAAGTCAGTTAAAGCTGAAATGCTAGTTTGGGACACATGTTGACGATCCTTTATATCTTGTTAATTGCTGAGAAAAACTGCTGGGTTCTAATTAAATATTTCTGGGAATTCTGATTAGTCATCAAGTCAAGTCAAAGGTTATTTATATAGCAGTTTTTACAACAGGTGGCACCAAAATGCAGCTTCACAGAAGAATCCGGGTCCGAGCCCCCATGAGCGTCGCCAAGCAAGGAAAAACTCCCTAAGAGCAGGAGGAAGAAACACTGAGAAGAACCAAGACCCAAAAGGGGAACCCATCCTCCTCTGGTCGACACCGGATAGCAAACATGTCTCCAGTGATCCCAACATGTGGCTAAGTGGACACTTATTTACACAGTGCTCTGTTTTACGCTCTTAAAGATGGTTCCTCAAGGGTTCTTCATTAAAGAAAATGGTCCTATGTAGAACCATGAGCATTTAAAGAACCCTTTTCATGGGTTCTTTGCATCATGAAAGGGTGCTTCAGACTGATGGAGAACGTTCTGTATACGTATATTCTATATAGAACCTTTTTGGGTTCTGATATTATTACGTTGTCAAGCTTGTCACAGTAGGGTGCTATATAACCCTTTTCAATAATATTCTATATAGAATCAACTACAGCACAATCTGAAGAACCCTTTCACCGTGCAAAGGGTTCTTTGAGTCTTCGTGGTTCTATAAAGAGTCTGTAAGTTTTGAATACTGGGAGAGCGCCCCCTGCTGTTTCTCAGAGCACCCCCTCTGGTTTATCAGAGCGCCCCCTGCTGTTTATCAGAGCATCGCCGCTCCCCAGTTTCAGTCTCCATTTCCCAAACGCACTAACATTACTCCTCCTAATAAACAGCCACCCGTTCAGCTCCGCCTCCTCATTATTCACCACCATCACTGTAATACTCCATCATCTACATTAACACAGGAAGGTGGTCAGAGAGGCGGTGGAGTTCGAGTTGGCAGCGTCTGAGATGTTTAAACGCAGAGTTAGAAGAGAAAAACATCTCCCAGTGAAAGCCGCGTTTTACAGTAGGAATAAATGGAGCTCATTATGCTGGTAGTGAACTACGCTGCCTGACTCAGCCGCCTCAGAACCAGAGAAACGGACCTTAAACAGGAGTCAGGACCCTGCTGGGGTTCATCCTGAAGTTAGGACAGGATTTAGGAGGTTTAGTCCAGTTAGGATGTTTGTGTGACGCTGCTAATCTGGAGTTAATGATGAGATGATGGAGGAGCTGATATTCTGGAATAGATACTGAACTAAACTCAGTACTGAAGTCGTCATGGAGACCAAACAGATCTAGTTAAGAGGGCTTTCTAATTTTTTTTAAATATCTACAACAAGTAATGTAAAAGTTTAGAATTATTCTCAAACGAATGTCTGGCTTTAGCTGCCATGGCTGTGTAAAATGGATTAATATATAGATTATAGTGTGAACATGTTTTATAAAAGGTAGGATTATGAGTTGTTATCAGCATCAGCCACAATCAGGTTCCATATCGCTGCATCCCGAAGTTCCACGTGAGTCAGCTGGTAACTGCTGAAATGGGATAGTGACCGTGTTATTAGTGTGAATGTAAAGGCACTCGGTGAGAATAAAGGGCCTGAGCTAATGCCACCCTGCAGCTCAGAGAGGGACGAGGTTCTGCTTGGAGCCCAATTAGAGGCGCTTGGTTGAAAAGCTCCAGTATGATTCATGCGCTCTGTTGGCTGGAGCTGCCAAAACGAGTGATTCACAGTTTCCCTCTCAGAGTTTGGAGCTGGAGCTCTTCATGCCCCACAGATTCATGCTGATCATCATTTCTGACTCTCTCTGTTTTCCTGGACTTGTGGGCACTTTCATAGGTCTGGATCGTCATGTTTTTCCTTGAGGTTATTAAATGATGAACTGGGCTCAGAGGTGTTTCAGGCGTCTGTGTCAGACCTTGAAGGCACATTTTCCAGTTGGTATTCCACATCATTGCTAGGTGGTTGCCATGGCGTTCCATTTTGTTGCTGGGGTGTTGCTAGGTGGTTGCTATGGTATTCCTTTTGGTTGCAGGGGTGTTGCGCGGTGGTTGCTATGGTGTTCCCTTTGGTTGTTGGGGTGTTGCTAGGTAATTGCTGTGGAGTTCCATTTGGTTGCTAGGCTGTTGCTAGAGAAGCATAAGAGGGATGTACAGACTTTCGGCAACAAAGTTACTCCATTAAAAAATGAGTCTTTAAACAGATGCTAAGTGGAGAACCGTATATGCAGTTAATGAGTTGTGTATTGAAAACAACGATGAGTTAGCAAACAAAAATCCAGCAGACGAAATAGAAAATAAATGGGAAAACAATAACATTGCACTTTTCACAATCACTGGCAATTCAGTACTGAGTAACGTCTTTTTTATTTCTCCTTTATGGCAGAGTTGTTCTCGTGGCCTGTGGAGACCATGAACTAATATATTTTCATAATTTTGAATGCTGAAGATGCTGATGTTGCACTCTGGAAAACTCCAGTGGAGACAATGGGGAATTTCCTCTGTAGCCTAACGGCTTATTAATGCTGTGATAAGCTCTTGTTTTGATAGTAAAGGGGAATAAACCATTACATGTACATATTAAGGAATAAAGCATTAGCAGACTGAACGAGTGCTCTGTAGTTCTCTATCGGTTCTCTTTTCCAGATTACTGTCTTTGACACTTCGTCATCGACTTACGTCACCAATATCCGGGTTCTCTCTGGCTGAGCGTAAGCATTTTTGCTCGGGGGGTCTGGAGTCGGGGTGAGGAGTTTGAGGGCGAGGGGTTTGGGGAACGTTCAAGCGTGTGAGCCAATGGATTATTCCATTCAGCTCGGGATGCTGTAGCAGCTTCTTCTTCAGGAATCTCAGAAATTTTTCCTTCAGCAGTGACGCTCCTCCTGGCTCGCAGGGCCCATGTCCACAGTGTGGAAGTCATTATGTCGAGGCGTCCAGCCCAGAATGAGCAGGGAATAAGGTGGTTGCCATGGCACCGGTGGTGAATAGTCCCACCCGGTTGGATGTCCAGCCTGTGGAGCGTTTGGAGCTCACCTACAGTCTGTGGTATTGTTACTGGTTCACACACTTCAGCTCTGTGGTATTGTTACAGATTATGGCTTGGAGAGAGCAAAGAAGGACTGGGATCAAAGATCAGGCCTGGGCTGAAAGGTGCAGCTGATGTGGGTGTTTGACCTCCTGAAGAGTGGTCAGCTGGTGGCTTTAGTCTGGGACCTGCTGCCAGAGCAGGCTACTGGACCAAACGGGGCTATTGATACTACTTTCCCAGCTTTTGGTAGAAGAGAACAGCTTATGATGGGCACAAGTTGAGGGTGTTTTGTCCTTAAAGTGAGCTTGCAGTCAGTTACAGCTATAGCTATACACACTTTCATTCATTTTGAGAGAGATAATTAATCATTTAATAATTATTTCATTATTAATTAGAGAAAACTAACTACTGTCACATTAGCAAGATATTCAAATCTGATGTTCGTTTACTCTCAGCGAAGTTGAAAACTAGCTAGACATTCGCAAAATTTATATCTAGCTATTCAGATTTTCATTCATTTTTCACAAACTAACTTGTGAAATTTTAGTGCAAGTAAAAACTAAGCATGATTTTAGTGAAATGGAAACTTAGCTAGTGACAGTTAAAGATTATAGCCATACCATTGACCATTATAACCATACCACTGACCATTATAACCATACCACTGACCATTATAACCATACCACTGACCAGTCCATTAATTTTTTTTAGTGAAATCTGGCTAGTGAAATTTTAGTGCAATTTTAAAAATAGCTATTGAGATGTAAGCAAAATTGATAACTAGCTGTATTGATTTTCACTAGCTACTGTCACAGTAGCAGATTTATTAACTAGCTGTTTTGGTTTTCATTCATTTTTAGTGCAAATGAAAACTAACTTGTGAAATTTTAGTGTGATTAAAAACTAAGCATGATTTTAGTGAAGTGGAAATGTAGCTAGTGACACTTGAAGTTTATAAACATACATTTTCATTGATTTTTATAATATAATTATAAATTATATATATATATAATATTAATAAATATATTAATGAAATTGATACTATATATTCAGATTTATGTTCATTTTTAGTGGAACTGAAAACTAGTGAGTGAAATTTTAGCGCAATTTAAAAAAATATATCTAGTAAGATATTAGCGAAATTGATAACTATCAGGACTGATTTTAATAGATTTTAGGTGAAATTGAAAACTATAGCTAGTGTCACGTCAGACTAGCTGCTCCGATTCTCATTTCTTTTTAGTGCAGTCAGTTGAAACCTGGCTAGTGACAGTATAAACGCAGAGTTACTGGTTTAAATCGATTGGAGTTTCTCTTTAATCAGTTTTAACAGTTAAAGGTTCGCTGATGATTTGGAGGGATTCAGTCACGGCCTCAGCTGCTGCGACTCGACTCAGAATAAAACATTAATATCAGCCTCGACGCGTCGCGAGAAGTCGGCAGGCGTTTGTGTAGGAAAGCGTGAATCTGGCCTGGTTCTGTTCACACGTTCAGAGGATAAAGACTCTGTCCTTTCTCAGTTCGCTCTTGTTCTGTTCAGTTTTGTTCTGAATGGGCTCAATAGGGCAGCTGTTTGCCCTCATGAATATTCAGCAGGCTGTGACACAGGCGTCCTCTCAGGTTCAATGCTACTGCCAGAGGAGGACAAATCACAGACAGGCCTGGACGTCTATGGAGAAAGAAACCGCCTCAATACTGCCTTAACACTCACAGACAGACTCACTCACACTGTATAGTGAATACATTTTCACACTAAACAGTTTGTGTCATGATATTTGAGGTGTTAAAACAGTAGCGCTGTGGTTAAACGCGCTGTAACAGTGAGCTCTTACATCGAGCTTTTCATCTTGAGCGATATTAGCTCAATGCCATACTTTTATCATCTGTATCTGAATAATAAAGAAAAGCCATCGCCTTAACAAACAGACTACCTCATTACCATAAACAGAAGTAATGATACTTGGCAACCAACCTCTGTGTTGATGGGTGGCAGCGAATTTCATCAAAATTCAGCAAAATGGTTAAGCATTCAGAGCCGCTCACAGTGGTGGTGATGGGAACCAGACGTCCCCCTAAAAGCTCCTACAGAAAGTTCCTACATGAGCTGGTTCTGAATTCACTGCCTGATGACTGAGACGCTGTTTTATGAGAGTTTAGAGAACTTCAACTCCATTCATGGTGGAGGGAGACATGCAGGGCGCTGTGCGGCAAAATAGTCCCCAAAGAAAACTCATTATTCCAGATTTTCCACTGTTTTCCATCATCAGCATTCCATATAAGCTCAGAAGACACGTGTGGGTTCTCTGGTGGTTCTGGATGGTAAATAAAGTGTCTATATCTGTGTTGTAGTCATGGCGACGCCTGGTTCCCATCACCACCACTGTAAAGAGATCTGAGTCTGTAAGTGAACCATTTCAGATCAAGCCACTCTGAAATGTAGAGAAATTGGTGGGTTTCCCGTTTCCAACAAACCTCGGTCGCCACATGAAGTATGTGAGCTGTGCTGCCCACCGTTTATCACACCATCGGTCACTGTTATTACATGGCTGATATGATTTGAAGACCCTTTTGGCAGATCTTCTCCAGGGAGAATATTTTCCACATGAGGAGAAGCTGATCGTAGTGTTGCTGAAAAACAGGGGAACACAGAGTGGAAAACTTTCTCCAAGCGTACTTCCTGAGAGATTGTTGTGTTTGAAAACGTCTACGCGGCGTTCGGAGAAAGCGGGGACAGTCTCTGAGTTCGGAGCTGTTAGCAGTCTAGAAAAATGCCAAGAATGCTGAGCGGATTTGGAGATAATGGATCTGCTCAGCTTGGAGAGCAGCTGTTAGCTTCTGGATCAGGATGTGAACTGAACTGCCAGCTTTGCGCTTTGACCTCAGAATTGAGATGCATAATTACCCATTTGTTTCCAGTTAGTGTGGATCTCTGTTGGAGCTTCTTGCAGATTTCGGGAGATGTGAGATCTCAGTGTTAGAATACTCATATGCTGAATCGCAGAAGGCTGCAACATGCAAATGAGCCCTGGAACCAGACACGGTCTGTGTTTACATACAAAGATTTTCTCCAATCCGATTTAATACATTTAGACGACAGATGAAGACTGAGGTGTTTGTATCTCACTCTACTCAACAATCTGATGGAAAATCTCCGTATTCCGATCCAAAACAACAGACTTGTGTTACCATGACAACCAGCATCACGTGAGTCCCGTCAGAGTGAGATGAGCAGCAGTGAGCAGTGCTTGTGTTTTTAATGCCTTTAAAATGTCACACTCCAGCAGCACTGCTGTGTCTGATCCACTCGGACCAGCACAACAATAACACTGACCAGCGGCATGTTTCATTAAAGAGAGCATCATAAGTCCTGTTTGATCAGAGTTAGTGCAGTGCAGTGGGTGGAGAGTCGAATAAACATCATTATAATCAACATAATCATAGTTTTTGATGATATTTTCTGAATGTGGTGCTTTAAACTTTATTCTTTTGCACTGCGGCCCATAAGATCCTGGTTACACCACTAATGCAGCCCTCAGGTCTTTACATTGTGTGCAGCTGCATAGTAAAACTTCATGAATACTTTTTATGGTCACTGGCAGTGAGACCACTGGCACGTCTTCCCATCCGTCAGACTGCAAATGAGCATCCCGCAGCAGATCTGGATGCTTCTTTGGATTTTGGCTGAGAATTCCGGTCCTCTGCCTGGAACATTTGGCCTTGGGTTACCATCAGCTCAGTTTCTTCTCGCCACAGACCGTCCCAGGGTGCCAGCCAAAGGGGGGCGTGGAGTTACATGCGAGGGCAACCAGTGGTCGCCAGGAACCTCAAAGACCAGAGTTTCTTCCAAACCTGAAAAACCCAGCAGCACAAACATGCAATTACAGACGTGCTGATTCAGGGCTCCTCGTTGGCGTTTATGTAGGGGGGGAATTCCATGCCAACGAGCAAAATCGGAGCAGGATGTGTAAAAATGGGCCAACGTGTGGACCACACCGGAACCGTAAGACCACGTAACTCAGCGGCGTCTGCTGAACGTCCGCAGATAAACACATCGAGAGCCAGGAGGGTGTTTGGTTCTGCTCTTAAATTGAGCACAGTACTTAAATTTCCCTTCAAGGCACAACAATGACTATATACTAAGCACGCCACAATAAGAGTCCTTGGGCAAGACTGTGTTTTATTACTTTACTGTTGTGTACAGGTCTAGATAAGAGTCCCTAGTAATAATATTAATATATTTATATCATTATACATAATAGATAATATATCGATGTGTCTGAACAAAACCTCGTATCTCCAGAATGGTACCTTTACAGTAGAAAGAAAAAAAAGACACTTTATTTTTAATGTAAGTCAATGGAACCAGACGTTCTTCAGAGCAGTTTTGGTCCAGTCATCATGAAGTTCATCTAAGTTAATGTAAGGACAACAGGCATTTTTAAATTCTGTCAAAAGCAGAAAAACTACATTAATGGAGATACAAGGTTTTCTTCCGACAACAGCGATAGAACATATAATATTATCATTATTATAAAAATGATTTGCATAAAGTAATGTAAAATGTTCACAATAATTAAAGCTATGGTTTATCATATTGGCTGAGAAATTACATATCTTTGCACCTCGATTAAGAACTTTTTTTGCCTTCCGTTCCTCAAACAAGCACTATAATAGTAATTGACAAGCAAGTTCTACCAGTTTTCACTGTAAAAATCATGGATTTTACAGTTTTTTCTGCTCAGGAAGACGTTTAAAAGTATCTGTATTGGTGTTTGCATCAGAAAACTGGCCTTGGTATTCTCTGATATCTCACTGAAGAGAAAATCAATAGTATCGTCCATCCCAACTGGCATATTCCTCCTCTTCCATTCCCAAAGAGAAGCTTTTCCAAGTCAATTTTGGGAAATCTTCCATGTTTGGCTTATCACTTTTGAGGAGAACAGTTTGTGATGATAGACCATCATCCAACGAAACCAAAACACCCCGTATTTTCTCAAATATCTGACAGAAAAGGTGTTTTATGTCTTGCGTAGCATCCAAAAGTGTAGAAAAATCATATGATAAGCTGATGTTGGCTGAGCCAGCGTAGATTAAACCAAGTCAGGAAGACATTTGTCTGCTCGGATAGCTTCATCGCTTTCTCTCCAATATCAAGTCCAAGACCCGTTCTCATCAGCGTCTCCCTAAGGGTCACTAAAGTCACGGTCAGCTCTCGGAGGAGCTCATCCAGTTAGCCATTTTATATCTTCTCATCAGCTCTGATTTACCCTGAACCGGGATAATAATGGGCTTTCGGAGTAATTGTGTTTTGTTTTGGTCGGCCAAGGCTTCCCCACAGTCTGATTTTTTAAAAGCTGAGTGCTACTGGAAGTACTTTGGGATTCGTTCTGAGGATATTTCACTTTAATGGCTGCGGGGTCGTTAGTTTTAATGATCTGGGTTCAGATAAAAGCTCTTTGGGCCAGTTTTCCCATCTGGGATTACAGAGTCAATTTTGAAGGGAGAAGTGTCTTCTGACTTCTTTTTTTTTTTACTTTTTGGAAGTTTAGTTGGTCTGTTTGTCTGTATTAGTCATCTTGAATGGATTAACCTCATAAATAGCGATGCACCTATTTTGGAATTCCTGGGCCGATATGAAAAGTGGTCATTAACGTTGTATTACGGATTAAAAAGACATCTAATAACCAGCTTTTACTTTTTTTTGCATTTTAAAACTACAATCCGTATGTGAAGTGAGTGTAAACATAGCATCATTTCGCTGAGTTATTATAAACTTTTACATTATTTTATGTAAACATTTTCCATTTATTGTTCGGAAATATTTGTATTGCCAATTTACATTTACAGCATTTGGCTGACGCTCTTATCCAGAGCGACTTACAATTTGATCCTTTTACACAGGGAGGTGAAGGTGGTGTTAGGAGTCTTGCCCAAGGACTCTTATTGGTGTAGTGTAGGGTGTTTGTCCAAACAGGGGATTGAACCCCAGTCTACAGTGTAGAAGGCAGAGGTGTTACCCACTACACTAACCAACCACTAGAGAACCAACCACATTTCATAAATTGCCAACATACTAATATACCAGCCACCTTATCAGACTTCATAAGCTCTTTTAATGAAATATGCAGTTGTTTAGTGGTTCTAGGTTCTAACGGTATCCAGTTTATGCCTGGAAAAGCTTCTGCATGCTGATGTAGATGTAGCCTCATATTGGCCGCCTCGACATGCATCATCTCTCACGTCACATAGACGGAAACCTCCAGCAGTTTCAGTGAAGCTCTATAACGGATAGAATGGGACTCCAGCCCTCTGAGTGTGGTTATTGAAGCTGTGGATGTTGTTGATTTATGTCCTTTAATAGGTCAGTCACTCTGAGAGCTGCTTGGCCTAGTAGAGCGTACAGCCTTGTACTGTAGGTTAAATCGAAAGCTGGGGCCAAATCCAGCTATAACAGTCACGGATATTCCGGATTGAATCCCGTGATAAAAACACCGTAAACACGTCCGTAGTGACGTCTTTGTGATGATTTGCCGATTTGACTTGACTTGAATTGATTGGCCTGAATTGAAACGTAATTAAACACATAATTAATTCAAATTCACCTTTTTGACAAACGTGCCGGTTTTTGTAAATAAACGCCAAGTATTTCAGCATCTCTGAAAGGCTGTGTGGTTAGTTACGGTTAAGCGATTTCACCTTTTTAAAAACTGACTACTCGATTAGTTACTAATGTAATTAATAATGATAAGTTCTTGTCGTTACTGTGAGTATTATCATTTTTTTCTTAGTTTGTATTTATTTATTTATTTCATTTTGGCCTTTGTGTGGGGGCGTTAACTGTTTTAGTTTTGCTTTTATTTAGTTTCAGTTTTAGCTTTAATTTTTGTAATATGATGAAATATAGTGTATATTGGATAATGACAGGATAAAAGTGTGTACATTTTATATATATATATATAAACAATGCTTGTTTTTTGAAAGAAAAGTCAAATGCATGTAAATAAACTATACACTAATGTACATATACTGTATTTTAACACTGCTGTTAATTTACAGGAATGTAAATTCCCAAAAACAAAGATTTCCTTATTTACCTTTTTTTTGTATTTATGTTATGCTTATTACTGTTATTATTATAATAATGGTAAAATTCTGTATTTCAGAATAAAAAGTTTAACTAGTGAAATTGTTGTGTTACAGTAAAATTCTGTATTCTAAGTCACTAATTTTACAGATATTTACTGTAATTTAGAAAACATACTTTTGCTCTTAATTAACGGGTTTTGTCACCCCTGCTGGACTTTTTACCATATTTCATATATAAACCATGTACACTAACAAGACTCGGGCAGTGATTCGTTCAGGCTGCAGTTTTTGTTCAGTTGTCTTTGATTTTGAAAACTGTTGATTTTAACTGATTTTAACTGATTTTAAGTTTTACTGCTGCTTTCTGTTGTATTCATAGTTTTTGTGAAGGATAGTAGATCTGCTCTGTACATGCAATGTTGTCTAAAAATGACTTTTCCAGTAGAAGCTCATGAACAGAACAAATAAGAAGTCATTTGTAAACATCTAACGAAGGTACGAAAGCAAGCGGACAAGCTGCACTGGTCATACGAGTCAGTCCAGAAGGTATTAAACCTTGGCAGAAGACTGTATCTTCAAAAGCTCTCAGTCTGCTTTCAGCATTCCTCCTTTCTTCAGGCTATGTTCTCACCAACCTCCCCTCTTTCAGCACCATGTGGGAGTCTTTCTCCATCACGAACAGCTGAAGGAGGTGACGGAGGGTGAATGTGAGGACTTGAAGCCCTCTCAGTTCATGAGAACGTTCCTGGTTTGTATGCTGAGCTGTCTTCCAGTCTTCCGGGTGAGTGAGCTCTAGCAAGCTATTGAGCCTTGGCCTCAGCCCACAATGCCTGGTGCACAATACCCCCGGACCCTCCCGCCCCACCACATCCCCCACCCTCCAGCATCAGCAGCTGTCTTCAGACGGCAACACTTGGGCAGCCACTTCAAACTTCATGGGAAACACTTTGGAAGGGCTTTTGGAAGGTTCTACGTGAGAACTGACCCAGGGTCAGCTTCTGGAGTGGATCCTGAGGTCAGACACCTTCAGTATATTCAGCATATCGCTGTTGTTGGAAGAAAGCACTGTATCTCCAAAATGGGAACTTTACAGGAGAAGGAAAAAACCTGCTTGACTTTTAATGGAAGTCAAAGGAACCAGAATTTTTTCCAAGGCATTTTGAGCCGTTTCTTTTGGTCCATTCATCATGAAATTTACACACAATGTAAAGATCAACAGGCCTTTTCAAATTATGTCAAGAACTGAAAAACATGACAAAAATGGAGATATGAGGTTTTGTCCTGACAGCAGCAAAATGGGTCCAAGCGATAGAAGTTCGACAACTTTTCAGGAGGTATTTGTGTTGAGATCAGATATAAGATGATCCACCTGCGTAACGATGGAATGGAAAGACCAAAAAGTGATTCAACAAGAATTTCCAAAACTTCTTAGCATAGCATGAAACAGGAATATGTGTTTGTTCTTGTGTTTGTATATAAAAATAATATTTGTATTCTGTAGCCTTTATAGAAAACGCTGTAGAGGTAATGCTGGCTGTTTTGAGCCCCTCAGTTCTGACGTTTATAACAGTTCATTTCTTTTTATTTTGCAGAATAGTAAATAGTGCTTTTGTAATTTTGTATTTTGTTTGGTTTAGAGGGCTTTGAAGAGAGGTTTCCGTTTAGACATCCCATCTCTGCACTTGCATTACATTATTTTAATCTATATCACCTCTCATATTGTCGATGTGATATCAGACAGCTGGATTGAGCATTGCATATTATGGAGGTATCGTGCAGCCCTAACATTGGTGGTTCAGTGGTAGAATTCTCATGTGCCACGCAGGAGGCCCGGGTTCGATTCCTGGCCAATGCACTGCTTATGGGAGGCAGTTGTGGGCTGGAGGTTAGGGAACCAGCCCTGTGGCCGGAAGGTTGCCAATTCGAACCCCTCAGCCGACAGTCCCTGACTGAAGTGCCCTTGAGCAAGACACCTAACCCCCAATTGCTCCCCGGGTGCTGTGGATAGGGCTGCCCACCACTCTGGGCAAGTGTGCTCACTGCCCCCTAGTGTGGGTGTTTCACTGCACGGATGGGTTAAATGCAGAGGTCTAATTCCACAGTGTGCAAACCCAGTGACCATCCATCCATCCATCCATCCATCTTCTAAGCCGCTTCTCCGTCAGGTGCTGGAGCCTATCCCAGCAGTCTTCAGGTGGAAGGCACCCAGTGACCAATGGTTGTAAATTCAATTCAATTAATGAGCACAGCTGAGACTGATGGACAGTGTGGCTCCATGGTCTTTAAGCCACAGCCGTGTTGGACTGAAGATCAACTCTAAACGTCTTGCTTCTGTAATTACCAGACTTCTGTTTTCTAGAGCTGTACGTCGAGTCTTAACTCACGGCAGGATTTGAAACGTACCCCGAGGACGGAGGGAAATGGGATCTAATGAGCTGAAAGCTCACTCTGGCTGGGAATTCTGTCTCGTGCCTCCACATTTTCAGCTCGATTAATTCGGTAACGAACGAGGTTCAGCCTTGCCTCAGCCTCCACATCCATCACCTTCATCCACAGAAGGCTGCCGATCTCTGAGCTCTGCTAAACGTCGCCTCTGAGATCGTGCGGTTACTAGCTTTAGCTTTCCGACTCGCTGTTTGTCTCAGCTCTGGAAGTTCTGGAATTCTTCAGCTCTGTTTTATTGTGCCTTTGAGATGTTGTGGTCGAGTTAAAAGCTTGCAGATTTGCTAAAGTGGTTTTGTGTGGGCAAATGAGGAGCCCCGCCCCCATCCTAAACCCTCCCCCGGGCCTCTTCATCTGTGGTCTCCTGATTCCGTGAGAACCCCCACTAGAGCGAAGCATCACCATCGAGGTCGAAGTCGAGGTGATCATTCACTTTGCATTACATAATTATTTGTGTAATCACATAATTGAGTAATTATGTACATATATAATTACATAATGAGTAACATTTAAATATGATTTACATTCTGTGTGGACAGATTTGCACTCCTGACCTTCTTTGCGTGTTTGGATGTCAGAAAATGTAAAACATGTTTTTCTTCCCAGTCAGAAATAATTCAGATTAAACGTAAGCAGCAGTTCAGAGAGTGAGAGAGAGAGTGAGAGAGAGAGTGAGAGAGAGAGTGAGAGAGATAGAGAGAGAGAGACAGAGAGAAAGAGAGAGAGAGAAAGAGAGAGAGAGAGAAAGAGAGAGAGAGAGAGAGAGAGAGAGAGAAAGAGAGAGAGAGAGAGAGAGAGAGAGAGAGAGAGAGACCTACAAGGGTTAAGGTGCCTAGTCTCTCTCTCATATTTCTCTCTTTCTCTTCTTCTCCCTGTCTCGCTCCTTCTCTCTCTAACCTTCTCTATCTCTCTCTCTCTCTCTCTCTCTCTCTCTCCCTCTCATATTTCTCTCTGCTTCTCTTTCTTTCTTTTTCCCCTCTCCCTCTCTCCTTTCCTTTCTCTCTTCCTCTCCCTCGCTCTCTCTCTTTCTCTTCGTCTCCCTCTCTTTCTCTTCTTATCCCTGCCTCTTGCTCTTTCTCTATTACCTCCTCTTTCTCCTTCTCTCCCGTTCTCTCCCCTTTCCTCTCTACTCTCTCTGTCTTCCTTCCTTCTCTGTCTCTCTCTCTTTCTTCCCCCCTCTATTTGTTTCTCCCTCTCTCCTTCCATCTCCTTCTGTCTCTTTCTCTCTTTCTTCCTTTCTTCCCCCCTCTATTTCTTTCTCCCCCTCCTTCTGTCTCTTTCTCTCTTTCTTCCTTTCTTTCTCCCTCTCTTATTCTCTCTCTCTCTCTCTCTCTCTCTCTCTCTCTCTGTCTCATGGTGGAGTATGGTATGGTCTGTTGTGTTTAGCTGTAATATATGCGGTTGAGACATATGGCGCCCCTCAGTGGGGGGAGGGGGGGTGGGGGTGGTGGTCTCGCTGGGTATTGTGTCGGGGGGAACGTGAACCTGCTGCTCTCTCACTCTCTGAAGGACCGTCTGATTATCATTCCCACAGCGACGCTGAGTGAACGAGGATTGAGGAGAGAGAGAGAGAGAGAGAGAGAGAGAGAAGAGAAAGACAGTTGGGGAAAAACAGTTCTGTGGGAGACGGAGAGAGAGAAAGGAGAAGGGAAGTGAGAGCGCAAGAAACAGAGTTCTGTGGAAAAAGGAGACGGAAGAGAGAGAGAGATTGCAGGAGGGAGAAGTGAAGGAATTTTTGGTGGATGTGTTTTTTGCTGCCATGGAAACTCAGTCGGAGGAGAGCCGTGAGCTGAGCCAGGAGAAAAGAGGTACATCCAAAAAAAGCTTCTTCACACCATCACAACACGGTGTTAGGCGGTCTCACTCAGGTCCTGGAGGCAGTCGTGGGCGATTTATCATCGATGTGATTAAACTCATCAGTCATTACTTTGGGGGGGTAAAAACTCCATAAGCCAAAATTCACACAGTGCGCTGTGTCGTAAATGAGGAGCCACTGAGATTCAGTCATTACTTCACTGCAGTAACAAGACAGAAATACGCTCCCCACAGGACCCCCATGGACCCTCGCAGAGCAGGTACTGTTTGGGTGGTGGGTCATTCTCAGCACTGCAGTAACACTGACGTGGTGGCGGTGTGTTCGTGTGTGTTGCGCTGGTGCGAGTGGATCAGACACAGCAGTGCTGCTGGAGTTTTTAAACACTGTGTCCACTCACTGTCCACTCTATTAGACACTTCTACCTTGTCGGTCCACCTTGTAGATGTTAAGTCAGAGACGACAGCTCATCTGCTGCTGCACAGTTTGTGTTGGTCATCCTCTAGTCCTTCATCAGTGGTCACAGGACGCTGCCCACAGGACGCTGCCCACAGGACGCTGCCCACAGGACACTGCCCACAGGACGCTGTCAGCTGGATGTTTTTGGTTCTCAGTCCAGCAGCGACACTGAGGTGTTTAAAAACTCCAGCAGCACTGATCTTGTGCTCGAGAAGTGAAGTTTCTCTCAGGTCCTCTTCTGCCTGTATTTTGCACCATCTCTCCTTCCTTCATCTTCAAGACGCCCAGTCCCAGGTGTGAAAAAGCACCCCTGACAGCGCGATGCTGCCACCGCCATGCTTCACTGCTGGGATGGGGCTTGTTGTGGAATGAGCAGTTAGTTTTGTGCCATTTTTGTCTCGTCTGACCACAAAACCTTCTCCCACATTTCAGCTGGATCACTCTGACGCTTCCTGGCAAACTCCAGACGTGCTTTGATGTGTTTTTCTTCAGAAATGGCTTCTTTCTAGCCCCCCTCCCACACAGGCCAGTTGTACACAGAGCTCTTTATGTGGTTCACTTGTGCACCGTCACTCCAGTCTAAGCCTCTGAACTCTGAGCACCTTCAGAGTGACAAGCGTTATTACAGTAACAACCATGATGAGTAGTAGATTTAGTCTTCTGTCTGTTTTGGCTGAGCACAGGATAACTGGAACATACTGACACTTCATGTGTCCAGGATTTGGGTGGCATCCTGATAAGATTTTAGCCACATGTATTTACACTCTGTAGTCAAATGCATCTCCGGATAGTGGGACTGACATCCAGTTGCTGTGGGATGGAATATGCAAATCAGCTCGTTACACGGCAACCAGTTAACGAGGTGCTTTGTACAGTCGTGTCTCTCCATGTTGATATTAAGCATTTCATATCATCCCCAACCATGAGAGTCTTCCTCGCTCATCTTCCTCACAGACACGGATCACGAGCCCAGTGGCGCACTGCATGGGGAGGGGTTTCAGTTGTGCTGGAAGGAGTTCTGGTTGTACTGGGCAGAGTTTTCTGTTGTACTGGGAGGAGTTTGGGTTGAACTGGGAGGGGTTTTCTGTAGTACAGGGAAACAGCACAGTGTGAAGCGTGAGGCGGCGCATGCTCCTTAATTAATATTCAAATTTTCACGGCAGTTTAAGTAGATGTTGATTTAGTAGATTACCATGTTGGAGATGCACAGGGAAAAACCAGGGCTGCCTCATCCGTGAAATCCCAATTTAACCCCCGTGTGTGTGTGTGTGTGTGTGTGTGTGTGTGTGCACTGATGGCAGCATAGAAACACTGACAGTAATAAATGAGTCTCACTCGTATCTGCACACCTCAACCCCCCCCCCCCACCCCCACCCCTCCACACACACAGAGGTCTATTCTGGATGTGAGACTGAGAGTGTACTGATTTTCCCTCCTTTGTTCTCTCCTCTGAGGGAGGGAGCTTTCTTTGTTTCCCCTGAACACCTGCTTATTATCATTAGTAGAAGTATTATTATTATTATTATTATTATTATTATTATTATTATTAAGTTTGCACAGCAAAGCTAACTTGGTCTTCTTATTCTCCATCTTTTTATTCTATTATCAAAATAAAAAGTTAGGATCACCACAATTTGCAGGATTGTAGAACCTCCACCTGTAAGATATTCCCATAACACGGATGGTGGAACGTTAAGCTTCTGAAACGGAATCGTTCTTAAATAAACCTCTCATTCCGTCACAGTCACTGCATAGTATGATGTGGCCTAAGGTTTGTACACTCTCATGTCACTATGATACAAGCACACTAGCAACACCATAACACCCACTCAGGACGCCATAGCAACCCTCTACCAACTATAACAGATGACATAGCAACCACCCGTCAGTGCCATGGTAGTGGTCAAGGCCTATCAACCACATAACACCCTCCTAGTGATACCCGGGCAATCAGCTGGAACACCATAAAAACCACCTAGCAACGCCATAGCAACCACCCAGCCACACCTGTAGCAACCACCTGAAATACTACGGTAATCATCTAGTAACACCCTTACACCTTCATATGAATTACCTTTGCAACCACTTACCAACACCCTAACAGCCACCTAGGAACTTCCTGAGGTACCATAGCAACCACCTGGAATGCCATAATAACTGCTTAGCAGTAACCTAGCAACCACCCGAAATACTATGCTTTTACGCTGATTTATGAGATAATTTTTCTGGTTATTTGCCCTGAATCGTTGCCTCGTTCAGGCAGTGGTGATGGAGCAGAGGAAAGTACGCGCTCACAGCTGAATGTATGAACCAGTGTTTGTGTGCATCCTCATATCGGAAGCTGCACAGTTCAGCAGGCCAGCAGGAACTTGGCCGAGGACGTAGCTGATGCCGCCTCTTCTGTGCCTGAGTTGCATTGTGGGCCGGAAGCCGCTCTGTGGTGAGCCTCGTCTTCTGGAGGACTCTCAGGAAGCTCGAGGCCTCTAGCCGACCCCTTGGATTCAATAGCCGTCTCCATGGAGACCAAGAGTTGCTGGTGATCAGCAGAGGGAGCTTTGAGTGTCCGAAGGCTGGACGTTGTGGTGGGAATACAATGTCACGATACTTGAAGTAAGATTTTCACAGTAAACAGCAGCTGCTTGTTATTATAATAATTGGTGTAAGTCTTTATTACTTGTGAGCGCCTTGTCTTTATGATTCTTGCAGTTGTGGAGGACTATACGCATACTGGCCACTTTATTAGAAACACCTACCTTGTGCTTCCACTCATTGGCCACTTTATTGGAAACACCTACCTTGTGCTTCCAGTCACTGGACACTTTATCCAAAAATGCTTAACTTGTGTTTTCACTGGGCACTTAATTAGAAACACCCCCCTTATATTTCCTTTAACTGGCCACTTTATTAGAAACATCTACCTTGTGCTTCCCCTCACTGGCCACTTTATTAGAAACGTCTACCTTGTGCTTCCACTCACAGGCCACTTTATTAGAAACACCTACCTTGTGCTTCCACTCACTGGCCACTTTATTAGAAACACCTACCTTGTGCTTCCACTCACTGGCCACTTTATTAGAAACACCCGCCTTGTGCTTCCACTCACTGGCCACTTTATTAGAAACACCTACTTTGTGCTTCCACTCACTGGCCACTTTATTAGAAACACCTACCTTGTGCTTCCACTCACTGGCCACTTTATTAGAAACACCTACTTTGTGCTTCCACTCACTGGCCACTTTATTAGAAACACCCACCTTGTGCTTCCACTCACTGGCCACTTTATTAGAAACACCTACCTTGTGCTTCCACTCACTGGCCACTTTATTGGAAACACTTACCTTGTGCTTCCACTCACTGGCCACTTTATTAGAAACACCCACCTTGTGCCTCCACTCACTGGCCACTTTATTAGAAACACCTACCCTGTACTTCCACTCACTGGCCACTTTATTAGAAACGTCTACCTTGTGCTTCCCCTCACTGGCCACTTTATTAGAAACACCTACCTTGTGCTTCCACTCACTGGCCACTTTATTGGAAACACTTACCTTGTGCTTCCACTCACTGGCCACTTTATTAGAAACACCTACCTTGTGCTTCCACTCACTGGCCACTTTATTAGAAACACCTACCCTGTACTTCTACTCACTGGCCACTTTATTAGAAACACCTACCCTGTACTTCCGCTCACTGGCCACTTTATTAGAAACGTCTACCTTGTGCATCCCCTCACTGGCCACTTTATTAGAAACGTCTACCTTGTGCTTCCACTCACTGGCCACTTTATTAGAAACGTCTACCTTGTGCTTCCCCTCACTGGCCACTTTATTAGAAACGTCTACCTTGTGCTTCCACTCACTGGCCACTTTATTAGAAACGTCTACCTTGTGCTTCCACTCACTGGCCACTTTATTAGAAACGTCTACCTTGTGCTTCCACTCACTGGCCACTTTTTTGGAAACACAATCTCATACTTTGTCACAGACTATAGTTCATCTGTTGCTGCAAAACCTCATCCCACAAAGGGGGCCAGATATTTGGGTGGTGGACTGACATAGTAGTCTACAGTCCTCTACAGTAATATCGAAAGTCCAGTGTGGCACGGTACGAATGTAATTAAGTATAATTCCGATGACTAATTCAAATCAAGAGTTTCCAAAGAACAGCTCAAGCAGAGCACAGTCACAGAACACGGGTTATTTTTCCCCTCTGCCTGATGACTTTCACATGCTCGCAGTCAGTGACAGATAGCTGAAGTAAACACTGAGAGGGAGAGGAGAGAGAGAGAAAGAAGGAGTGAGGGAGGGGAAAAGGCTGACCAGCTGCTGCCAGTGTGAGTCATGCAGTTTGCCCCAAAAACTCGCCGGCTTTAAAACGAGGGCAGCGAAAGGGGCCGAGCAGGGGTGGACAAAATGGAGAGATGTTATCATTTAGTGATAAATTCCATCACAATACTGTCCTCCGAGTATGATGGGCGTGGCCAGTACTTCACTGAACACTGATAGGCAAATATCTTGCGCACAGTGAATTCATTGAGCCTGGAAAGGGCTCAGTGGTCAGGAAAAGGAGCAGATATTTGGAGTGAATGACCAGTAGGACCAGTGAGATATGAGTGTGGTTCAGTAGTGGGAGGAGGGAGTAAACTGGACAGAATGAATAATGTTGCGTTATGGCTGCTGTCCGTGTCTGTGTAGCAGCATTTTAGCGGTCCGAGCAGCTCCCCTTGCTGCTGTTATTACACTCACACTAAAAGCTCCAAATCCTGAAGCAGCTCCTGGACCTCAGCAACAGCTGAGAAAACAAATGATGAGATTTAAGGTGCTGTTAAACTCAGCAGCAGGCAAGTGGTGCAGAATGAGGGTCTTTGTTTGTGGTCTGAGTGCATCAGAACGTTTTACCCGAGTGTGGATGCAGAGCACTGTACGGTTCTATGGTAGACTGAGACCGTATGGGGTTAGAAAACGACTGTGGGCACTGAAGTGTCTTGTTCGTTGAAGAATAAAAAAATTTGGCTTTGTAATATTTGTAAACCAAGTCATCCCGGATGGGGGGACAATGGAACTGACTACCCAGGACCCCTAAATGCACAAGGACATTTGGTATCTTAAGCCTTTCAGTTGATGGTTCCCTGATCGTTAAGGTTAAGAGACCCTTATTAGTCCCACAACAGGGAAAATTCACCTCCTCATTTAACCCATCCGTGAAGTGAGCACACACACACACACACTAGGGGACAGTGAGCACACTTGCCCGGAGCGGTGGGCAGCCCTATCCGCAGCGCCCAGGGAGCAGGTGGGGGGTTAGGTGTCTTGCTCAAGGACACCTCAGTCATGTGCTGTTGGCTCTGGGGATTGAACCGATAACCTTCCGGTCACGAGGCTGGTTCCCTGACCTCCAGCCCACGACTGCCGTCCTGTACGGGCTTGCAGTGCTAGTAATATTCTGTCCGAGATAATGCTGGTAAAATGATGAAAGTTAGACATTATGATGTTCTGGACAGAACCCTTCTGGTTCTGGAAGAACCCTTAAATTGGAACCTTTACCTTATAAGGTTCTACATGCTCACACATCTTATTTTCAGACGTGGTACTTTCAGAAACCTTTTGTGGCACTATTTTTGCGCAAACATGGAAAGCAAATGAATTAGTAAGTACAGCTTACATCGTGCTCCAAAGAGGTCCATGCCAACTAATTAATTAATTACTAATTAATACACTCACTGGCCACTTTATTAGGTACACCTTGCTAGTAAAAGGTTGGACCCCTTTTGCCTTCAGACCTGCTTTAATTCTTCGTGGCAGACTTTCAGCAAGGTGTTGGAAACGTTCTTCAGAGATTCTGGTTGGTTATTTATGCAGGTTCTTGAGGAGGAGCAAGTGGATAATTGTGTTTTGAACGCATCAGTGTCTCAGTAAACACTACAAGCCCAAGTGCTCCATTATTGTAACGCTTCCAGAACTCATTACCTCAGCTCTTGGAGGCAGCCAGCAGATCTCCCTGGAGCTCACAACACAACACTGGACCGTAATGGAACTGCAACAACAGCACTGTCCTCTGAGATTTAAGCTTCAATTTCCTGGCAGAGAGTGATTTCCAGCCAGTGAGAGAGAGAGAGACTCCACTGCAGGTCCACGCACTGGGTTGTGGTGGAACCCGTTGCCATGGCAACGGCTATTCACCAGCCATTGGACAGGGGACAGCGCTGGCCAGACAAAAGCGGTCTGAAAAGGCCTCTCTCACGTTTCTGTTTTCATTTCCTTTGTCTCTGGAGTGAAAGGCAACAGCACGGCCGAACTTTCAGGATTACGGCCGAGCTCGAGGCGTTCAGTTAGATCAGCAACTCGCTGCTTTATGCCGAAACGATGACTGATCGGGCCGTGTAACGCTGATGACCCAAACAGCGTCCAATCTCGAGCCTGTCCACGTCCTACAAGCTACAACTAAAGGTTTTATTCGTTTAAATGACCAAGAACACCTCCATGTTCTTCTGTTTCGGCCTATGATCTCCTTTCCTGAGTGTATATACAGTCCCGCCACTGTCGCCCTTCCAGCTGTAGAGATATTCAGAGTTATCTGGGCTGACATGAATTGCCATCGATTTCAGACAGTAGAGCAGGTCATTAGGCTGATAGATGACCAACAGTGACCGCAGCTGCCCCACATTCTCTAATCACATCTCTAATAGGTGCTGGTCAGATTACAATAGAAACAATAGCTGTTGTAGTTCTGATGATGCTGCAGCTCAAATGAATAAAAAAAAAAAAAAGACCAAATAAATATGAAAAAGTGAAAATACATATAATAAAAATGTATGTACTGTATTACTGTTTTTAAAAAAACATGCATTTGTTTGTATATTTATTATATAATATATATAGTATTACAAAATAAATATAATTTAAATGCATCTAACAATTACTATTTTTATTATATATTTATTTACATTTCATATGACTTTTTATATAGAAACTATTATTTCAAATATGTATTAAATATTTTTATTATATTAATATGTAAAAATGGTCTGTATAAATAAAAATGAAAGGTTTAAATAATATTTAAAATATTTCTATATGTTTGATCATTTTTTGGAGTCACAGTTTAGGATTGTACGCAAGAGTGTAGAGATTTTTTTTACTGAAATTATGATGTGTTTGTATTTTTCTCTCTGAAGTTGGTGTCCTCATTCCATGTCCTCTCTCTTTTAACAGTATATAATAATAATAATATAACAGGAGTTTATTATCTTGGCGCCTGTGTCACGGTGAGTGCAGTGACCGTTTTAATGACGGTCTTTGAGATGTGCTCAATGTTTGTTTTTTCCCTGCAGGTTGTCTGGATTGCTGCATTAAGTGTCTGGGGGGCGTTCCCTACGCCTCTCTGGTGGCCACCATCCTGTGCTTCTCCGGAGTGGCTCTTTTCTGTGGCTGTGGTCATGTGGCCCTGACTGGAACCCTCACCATCCTGGAGACGCACTTCTCAAAGATCACAGCTGACCATGCCATGCTCACCGACATGTAAGTGAGACCCCATATTCTAGATTGGGCTCATACCCCAGAGACTCAAGATGTGACTTGGAATCACGCTTCAGATTCTAGACAAACTTGGGCTCACACTTCAGAGACTGTAGATAAAACTTGGGCTCACACTTCAGAGACTGTAGATAAAACTTGGGCTCACACTTCAGAGACTCTAGATGAAACTTGGGCTCACACTTCAGAGACTGTAGATGAAACTTGGGCTCACACTTCAGAGACTGTAGATAAAACTTGGGCTCACACTTCAGAGACTCTAGATGAAACTTGGGCTCACACTTCAGAGACTGTAGATGAAACTTGGGCTCACACTTCAGAGACTCTAGATGAAACTTGGGCTCACACTTCAGAGACTGTAGATGAAACTTGGGCTCACACTTCAGAGACTCTAGATGAAACTTGGGCTCACACTTCAGAGACTGTAGATAAAACTTGGGCTCACACTTCAGAGACTCTAGATGAAACTTGGGCTCACACTTCAGAGACTGTAGATAAAACTTGGGCTCACACTTCAGAGACTGTAGATGAAACTTGGGCTCACACTTCAGAGACTGTAGATAAAACTTGGGCTCACACTTCAGAGACTCTAGATGAAACTTGGGCCCACACTTCAGAGACTCTAGATGAAACTTGGGCCCACACTTCAGAGACTGTAGATGAAACTTTGGCTCACACTTCAGAGACTGTAGATAAAACTTGGGCTCACACTTCAGAGACTCTAGATGAAACTTGGGCTCACACTTCAAAGACTCTAGATGAAACTTGGGCTCACACTTCAGAGACTCTAGATGAAACTTGGGCTCACACTTCAGAGACTGTAGATAAAACTTGGGCTCACACTTCAGAGACTCTAGATAAAACTTGCGCTCACACTTCAAAGACTCTAGATGAAACTTGGGCTCACACTTCAGAGACTGTAGATGAAACTTGGGCTCACACTTCAAAGACTCTAGATGAAACTTGGGCTCACACTTCAGAGACTGTAGATGAAACTTGGGCTCACACTTCAGAGACTCTAGATGAAACTTGGGCTCACACTTCAGAGACTCTAGATGAAACTTGGGCTCACGCTTCAGAGACTCTAGATGAAACTTGGGCTCACACTTCAGAGACTGTAGATGAAACTTGGGCTCACACTTCAGAGACTCTAGATGAAACTTGGGCTCACACTTCAGAGACTGTAGATGAAACTTGGGCTCACACTTCAGAGACTCTAGATGAAACTTGGGCTCACACTTCAGAGACTCTAGATGAAACTTGGGCTCACACTTCAGAGACTGTAGATGAAACTTGGGCTCACACTTCAGAGACTCTAGATGAAACTTGGGCTCACACTTCAGAGACTGTAGATGAAACTTGGGCTCACACTTCAGAGACTCTAGATGAAACTTGGGCTCACACTTCAGAGACACTAGACAAAACCTGGGCTCAAACTTCAGACTCTAGATGCAATTTGGGCTCACACTTCAGAGACATTAGACAAAACCTGGGCTCAAACTTCAGACTCTAGATGAAACTTGGGCTCACACTTCAGAGACTCTAGATGAAACTTGGGCTCACACTTCAGAGACTCTAGATGAAACTTGGGCTCACACTTCAGAGACTCTAGATGAAACTTGGGCTCACACTTCAAAGACTCTAGATGAAACTTGGGCTCACACTTCAGAGACTGTAGATAAAACTTGGGCTCACACTTCAGAGACTGTAGATGAAACTTGGGCTCACACTTCAGAGACTCTAGATGAAACTTGGGCTCACACTTCAGAGACTCTAGATGAAACTTGGGCTCACACTTCAGAGACTCTAGATGAAACTTGGGCTCACACTTCAGAGACTCTAGATGCAATTTGAGCTCACACTTCAGAGACTCTAGATGAAACTTGGGCTCACACTTCAGAGACTGTAGATGAAACTTGGGCTCACACTTCAGAGACACTAGACAAAACCTGGGCTCAAACTTCAGACTCTAGATGCAATTTGGGCTCACATCTCAGAGACCTGAGACTTGACTTGGACTCACATGAAATGACTTGTGAAGGTTTGATTATTGTGAACTGGTAGCCTAATGTAAGCATGAATGGTTAGTGTTAGACAGTAGCGGTGGCCTGGATTGAGAGCATCAGCTTGTTTGAGACATAACTATAGAGAATAAACCAACAAATTTCACTGTCACAGTTTTATTCCTTTGGAAGTCACATGCAGACAGAGGAGGGCGGCCACATCATGCACTTACACAGCGTCTCTCTCTGCAGAATCCAGCTGATGCAGTACGTGATCTATGGAATCGCTTCTTTCTTCTTCCTGTATGGGATCATCCTGCTGGCTGAGGGTTTCTACACTACCAGCGCTGTCAAAGAGCTCCACAGCGAGTTCAAGACCACCATCTGTGGCCGCTGCATCAGCGCAATGGTATGGCAGGGATCTCCTGACCAATCCTGTCCAGTTCTGACCAATCCTCACTAACCATGACCAATCCTGACCAATGTTGAGAAATCCTGACCCTAACTAACCCTAATTTATCCTAATCAATTCTGACCAACCTTGACCAATCATGACCAGCCCTAATAATAATAATAATAATAATAATAATAATAATAATAATAATAGTAGCAATAATAAGTATATGTAGCATCTTTCTCAAACCTAAAGACACTTAAGAGTAGTAGCAAAATACCCAAAATACCCAGACTAATTCTGACCAACCCTGACCGATCATAATAATAGTAATAAGTTTAATTGATATTGCGCCTTTTTCAAACCTAATGTTTTACATCAAAAACACGATGCACAATATCTTGACTGATCCTGACCAACCTTGACAACTACTGACCAATCCTAATACTACGTCTGCTACTACTACCATTAATAATAATTATAATAGTAATGTTTATGTAATAATATTAATAATAAGTTTAATTTAACGTCATTAGGTTTAAGTGCCTTTCGCTCACATTTTTCTCTTGGCCCGTTAAAGTAGTAACAAAATACACAATATCCCAACTGATCCTGCCCAATTCTGACCAACCCTGACCAAATCTCGCCTAATCTTGACCCATCCTGACCGAGTATATTCATAATAATAATAATAATAATAATGTTTACTTAATGTAGCATATTTTTCAAACCTAAAGATGCTTTACAATAGCAGCAAAAACACAGAATACCCTGAGCAAGTCAACCCATCCTGACCAATCATAACAATAGTAATAATAATAGGTTTAATTTACCATCACTAGGTTTGAGCGTCTTTCAGTGTTACAATAGTAACAAAATACACAATACCCTGACCACCCCTGACCAATTCTGACTAACCCTGACCACCCCTGACCAATTCTGACTAACCTTGACCACCCCTGACCAATCCTGACCAACCTGAATTACGTTTTCTACTCTTCTTTTTAGTTTGTGTTTCTGACGTACATCCTGGGCGTGGCCTGGCTGGGGGTGTTTGGATTTTCGGCCGTGCCGGTGTTCCTCTTCTACAACATGTGGTCAACATGTGCAGCCATGCGGGCTCCCGTCACCAGTCTGCCCTCCAGCCTGCCCTCCAACGAGTCCATCTGCGTGGACATGCGGCAGTACGGTAAGGTCACCACCGCCCCCCTAACAGCTGCATGTGGAACTTTGTGGGCTTATAACACTGAACCTACAGCCAAACACACTTTTAAAGGGGAATTTCATCCATTGTTCATAACTTTAGAGGCCTAGCGCCCCTACAGGCCTCGGACTGCTACTGCTACATCATTTAAGGTGGAACAGGAAACGAGAATGAGGAGCTAACTTCAGCTTCCTGTCATCTCTGCCCACTGTATACGACTCAGCTGAGTCAACTGACAAGACTGCTGCTCAGTAGCTTCTCTGGCGTCGGGAATGCTTGTTGGTCACCAGCAGGGGTCTCTAAGTCCAGTTCGGTCAGATTTCAACAACAATTACTGAACATCAGATCAAATAAAGTCCAGTTCGGTCAGATTTCAACAACATTTACTGAACATCAGATCAAATAAAGTCCAGTTCGGTCAGATTTCAACAACATTTACTGAACATCAGATCAAATAAAGTCCAGTTCGGTCAGATTTCAACAACATTAACTGAACATCAGATCAAATAAAGTCCAGTTCGGTCAGATTTCACCAACATTTACTGAACATCAGATCAAATAAAGTCCAGTTCGGTCAGATTTCAACAACATTTACTGAACATCAGATCAAATAAAGTCCAGTTCGGTCAGATTTCAACAACATTTACTGAACATCAGATCAAATAAAGTCCAGTTCGGTCAGATTTCACCAACATTTACTGAACATCAGATCAAATAAAGTCCAGTTCGGTCAGATTTCAACAACATTAACTGAACATCAGATCAAATAAAGTCCAGTTCGGTCAGATTTCAACAACATTTACTGAACATCAGATCAAATAAAGTCCAGTTCGGTCAGATTTCAACAACATTAACTGAACATCAGATCAAATAAAGTCCAGTTCGGTCAGATTTCACCAACATTTACTGAACATCAGATCAAATAAAGTCCAGTTCGGTCAGATTTCAGCAACATTTACTGAACATCAGATCAAATAAAGTCCAGTTCGGTCAGATTTCAACAACATTTACTGAACATCAGATCAAATAAAGTCCAGTTCGGTCAGATTTCACCAACATTTACTGAACATCAGATCAAATAAAGTCCAGTTCGGTCAGATTTCACCAACATTTACTGAACATCAGATCAAATAAAGTCCAGTTCGGTCAGATTTCAACATTAACTGAACATCAGATCAAATAAAGTCCAGTTCGGTCAGATTTCAACAACATTAACTGAACATCAGATCAAATAAAGTCCAGTTCGGTCAGATTTCAACAACATTTACTGAACATCAGATCAAATAAAGTCCAGTTCGGTCAGATTTCAACAACATTTACTGAACATCAGACCAAATAAAGTCCAGTTCGGTCAGATTTCAACAACATTAACTGAACATCAGATCAAATAAAGTCCAGTTCGGTCAGATTTCAACAACATTAACTGAACATCAGATCAAATAAAGTCCAGTTCGGTCAGATTTCAACAACATTTACTGAACATCAGATCAAATAAAGTCCAGTTCGGTCAGATTTCAACAACATTTACTGAACATCAGACCAAATAAAGTCCAGTTCGGTCAGATTTCACCAACATTTACTGAACATCAGATCAAATAAAGTCCAGTTCGGTCAGATTTCACCAACATTTACTGAACATCAGATCAAATAAAGTCCAGTTCGGTCAGATTTCAACAACATTTACTGAACATCAGATCAAATAAAGTCCAGTTCGGTCAGATTTCAACAACTTTTACTGAACGTCAGATCAAATAAAGTCCAGTTCAGTCAGATTTCAACAACATTTACTGAACATCAGATCAAATAAAGTCCAGTTCGGTCAGATTTCACCAACATTAACTGAACATCAGATCAAATAAAGTCCAGTTCGGTCAGATTTCAACAACATTTACTGAACATCAGATCAAATAAAGTCCAGTTCGGTCAGATTTCACCAACATTTACTGAACATCAGATCAAATAAAGTCCAGTTCGGTCAGATTTCAACAACATTTACTGAACATCAGATCAAATAAAGTCCAGTTCGGTCAGATTTCAACAACATTAACTGAACATCAGATCAAATAAAGTCCAGTTCGGTCAGATTTCACCAACATTTACTGAACATCAGATCAAATAAAGTCCAGTTCGGTCAGATTTCACCAACATTTACTGACCATCAGATCAAATAAAGTCCAGTTCGGTCAGATTTCACCAACATTTACTGAACATCAGATCAAATAAAGTCCAGTTCGGTCAGATTTCAACAACATTAACTGAACATCAGATCAAATAAAGTCCAGTTCGGTCAGATTTCAACAACATTAACTGAACATCAGATCAAATAAAGTCCAGTTCGGTCAGATTTCAACAACATTTACTGAACATCAGATCAAATAAAGTCCAGTTCGGTCAGATTTCAACAACATTTACTGAACATCAGATCAAATAAAGTCCAGTTCGGTCAGATTTCACCAACATTTACTGAACATCAG
>NC_051216.1:47726798-47729298 GCF_015220715.1 Pygocentrus nattereri
TAGTGAACTGTACACAGATGTAGCGCTTTAGACACGGGGCCGGCCGGGCGGTCCCACGCGACTGCGGCTTCGGTCCTCTTTAAAGAGCACTAGAGAGATTCTTTACCTAGAACAATCGTAGAACCGAGAGTCGAGAGTTTCTTAAAGAAACTCAGATCAATCAGCAGCTGTATTGGAGCTTCAGTAACGGGAGAAAAAAAGTTGTGCCAACTATAAAATTGCCATAAACACGTTTACAACTGGAATCATCTCTATTCGTCTGTAATCTTTTCATTTACACATTTTTTCGTTGCAAGTCGCGTCTCGAATCGTATTTTTCCTCCTCACGTCTCGAGTTCAGGGACATGATGTCATCGTATGTCGTTGGCGTACTGATGTGGTGCTAATGTGTGACATCATCTTACTGAACTTCCCTGCTGAAGGTCCTGCACGTTTCCGAACAGGGCTGGAAGTCGCGATTCAATACTTTCATGATTCCGACAAAATGACTTATAATATTGAAAAAGTACCAAATTTGAAACGGCCAATGAGACGATTGGCACGCTTGCTCCATGATCTGGCCGACTGGTCACCTAAATTCCATTTATTTGCATGTTTTTAACTCGACTGGTCTGTAAATGGACCCACTTTCCCTTAATAAACCACACCCACATTTGGTTTGTCAGTATCGGAAAAAAAGTCTCGCTCAGAATCTGCATCGAGGTATCGACATTGAAAAACTTCATACCTGTTTCCCGATATCGGACGTTACTTTATGACCCGATTACGCAAAGCGGTCATTCGCGAAGGCGTTCGGCTGTAAATCCGACATCAACAGCGCCGTCTTTGACACTTTTCCATGCTTTTCTTGGGATGCGACATGTTAATGTCATCGTTTAACCCGTTTATGTTTCACTACGTCGTTTCTCAGATATTAACACCGAACGACTGCATGCATATTTTTTTCTTTAACGTACATTTTTACTCAGTATTACACATTTCATGAATATTTAATTCCCTTTTTGGAAAATGTAGCTTTTTCCCTCCTTTTCCGTACGAAATAAAAAGACTTTGTTTACAAACCTGTCCCAAGGTGGTCTTTCTCATTTGACCGAGACTTTTATTTTGTATATTCATGCCTTTATTTTGGCTCACTAACACCTAAGCTGGCGTGCACCGCTTAACCCGCCGTCATCCCATTCTGTCCTGAAGTGTCTTGTTCTAATATTAATAGTAGCGGTCAGCGTCCCGGTTTGTGGGGCCGTGGACGTGGTGTTGTGTGTTGTGTGCGTTTGTGTTGTGTGTGTCTGGTGCAGGACGTAGCTGTAGCTCGCTTTGCCATCGTGATCATGCTGACGGGTCACCTCGCTCGGCCTCTCTCTTGCAGATCCACTACCTCATGATCCTCTCGGCGAATTGGGCCTACCTAAAGGACGCGAGTCATATGCACGCGTACCAAGACATCAAATCGAAGGAGGAGCGGGAGCTGCAAGACATCCAGTCGCGCTCCAAAGAATGCCTCAATTCCTACTCGTAAGGACTCAGGGTGTCCGGCCGGGAGAACGTCAGCGCAGACGGAACGAAAACCTGCCAGCAGCACTAACTAACCCGGCTCCTAACACACTAACCCTGTAACGCACCACGGCGCTTGTCTGCACTAACTGCCACGCCGTTCGCAGGGACTCACTTTTCTATCGATTACACCGTTTTCATAAAAACATAAAAACGTCACTTTTTGAACGCTTTTTTTTACTGTAGCCCTTTTTTATGATCCAGAATTGCTGGTCAAACATTGCACTACTCCAAACACGTAGGAAGGTCAGCTCGTCGATGGGGACGAATCTTTTCCCCCCCAATTATAAAAAAAAGAAAAACCTGAAAAAAGTACTTTGTGGTACCAAGTAAATTATTTTTATTCAAACTAAAATTTTTTAATGAGCGATTCTTTCATTCGTTTTTACAGTTGAATGAAACGAGTTCCGTTGCTTTTTACTAAGTATTTTTTTAGGTTGAGCTGACAGTTTTTTGCCGTGTTCTTCTGTTTTCACCCCCAACTTTTCAATTAAAAATAAAAATAAAAATCAGCTCAAACGTAACGGAATTTTGTTTTTCATGCTGATTTAATTTTAGAAATTTTTTCCACTTGGAATTTTTTTTTAGCTTTACAGCTTTTCGCTTCGTGTCCTCGCGGTTTTGGTAAATACTGTATGTGGTTGGTCCACCGGTTTGTAGCCGTTTGCATTGTAGGTTCCCACCAACCTTCAGGCCTGTTCTTATAGGACCTTGTTTCAAACCACCCCCCCCCAATAAAGATCTCCAAACGTCTACCTCAGAAGTACCACAGTGACTGTAGAGAACCGTTTAGAGTTTTAAAGCTACGGAACATTCGGTCTTCCAAGTGATCTGTTAACGAAGTGATTATGAACTGATCAAAACCACAAATTCCAAAATAAAAATAGTTTGGGAGGTGAAATGATCTTAAATCTACTCAACACATCAGATATTGCTTATTTTGAGAAAA
>NC_051216.1:47734298-47781798 GCF_015220715.1 Pygocentrus nattereri
CAGCCAATCAGGAACTTCTGAAGGAGTTAATTAGCTGGAGCAGAGTAAGGTTCAAACTACAGTCCACTGGAAGGCACAACTCCAGACCAGCGTCAGCCCCGCTCAGTTATCTGACACTAGAGGGCACTCATGAGAGTCGGCACTCAGGAACACTAACCAGCATGCAATAGCAGTAACGCTAACCAATCAGCACTTAATAGCGGTAAAGGTAAAAAAGTTGTTGTGCCACTTGTGTGTTTATTGGGCTGCCTATACTTTATCAAAGTGATACAAGAATTAAGATAATAAATCATTTTATATATTCATGTAGTTCACTCACAGTCCTCGCTCAGCTGACTCTGTGGAGGACTGTCTCTTTTCTGCTGGCTGGCTGTAGAGGAGACCACACGTCCATCCTGGAGCTGCTCCAAACTGCAGTGGAGATCTGCAGACAGAACTGAACACAGATCTCCTCCATTAGCCCACAACGGCGTCAACTGTAGAGTGTGTGCTATAGTAGGCGTGCTGCAGTGCGTGTGCTGCAGTGCGCGTGATGCAGTGCGTGCGTGTGCAGTGCGTGTGATGCAGTGCGTGCGTGTGCAGTGCGTGCGTGTGATGCAGTGCGTGTGATGCAGTGCGTGTGATGCAGTGCGTGTGATGCAGTGCGCGTGCTGCAGTGCGCGTGTGCTGCAGTGCGTGTGCTGCAGTGCGTGTGATGCAGTGCGTGTGATGCAGTGCTCGTGCTGTAGTGCTCGTGCTGTAGTGCGTGTGCTGCAGTGCGCGTGTGATGCAGTGCGTGTGCTGCAGTGCGTGTGATGTAGTGCTCGTGCTGTAGTGCGTGTGCTCCAGTGCGCGTGTGCTGCAGTGCGTGTGCTGCAGTGTGTGTGCTGTAGTGCGTGTGCTGCAGTGCGTGTGCTGTAGTGCTCGTGCTGTAGTGCTCGTGCTGTAGTGCGTGTGCTGCAGTGCGTGTGCTGCAGTGCGCGTGTGCTGCAGTGCGTGTGATGCAGTGCATGTGATGCAGTGCTCATGCTGTAGTACGTGTGCTGCAGTGCGTGTGCTGCAGTGCGTGTGCTGCAGTGCGTGTGATGCAGTGCGTGTGATGCAGTGCATGTGCTGCAGTGCGTGTGATGCAGTGCGCGTGTGATGCAGTGCGCGTGTGCTGCAGTGCGCGTGTGCTGCAGTGCGCGTGTGATGCAGTGCGCGTGTGATGCAGTGCGCGTGTGCTGCAGTGCGCGTGTGCTGCAGTGCGCGTGTGATGCAGTGCTTGTGCTGTAGTGCGTGTGATGCAGTGCGTGTGATGCAGTGCGCGTGTGCTGCAGTGCGTGTGCTGCAGTGCGTGTGATGCAGTGTACCTGTTACAGGTTCGGTCAGGTCCTGAATGCTGATTTTCTCCGGTTTGGGTGAAGACTCCTCAGATGAAGTGATGACCTCCTGCAGTTTTGGGGGACTGGAAGAAAAGAACCAGCAAAAACTCACAACACAGATCACAGGCGCATGTTTGAGAACTGATGTGTGTATTACGGCCCAACCAACATGTCAAAAACACTGTCTCTCCAAATGTATCCGGACAGTCCTTCTAATTGGTGAACTCAGCTACTTCAAGGTGCTCCCAATGCTGACAAAGACCCCACACAGCCGCTATAATCCCCCTAGAAACCCAAGACAATGGGGCTCTGTGTGTTCCTATTAAAGAATATATGCTGTTCTGTGTCTTATAGCGGAACGGTGCCATGCAGCCAGGAAAAGTGGGTGATTATCAGGGGGAGCTTTGGCAGTATTGACCGTTTATTTCAAGTGGAAAAAGTGGAAAACACTCTGTACTCTGGACTAAAATATATATATATAAATATCTGGTTTATTCGACAGCTGCAGTGAACAGCACAAGTTGGCCAAACTGAACTCTTGATGGAACTTTTCCGTTAACCCTGCTGCAGAATTTCAGAACGAGCATGGAATACTCATCACCTTCCGACCAGAGATCTAAGTAATAATGTGAAAATAGTCATTTTTTTATTTGTGCATTTTATTTTCGTAAACAGCGTCAAGACTGTAAAAAAATCAGTGTTTATGGATCAGATGATAAAAGCGTGATATATCACCAGCCCTCAGTTCAAACACATGAAGATATGCCCCGCCAGCGACTCTTAGGCTCTGGCTGTAAAGGACTGAGATTATGAGTTTATTTCGATTTTAAGTTAAAATGACAACTGAAAACTAATTTAGTCAGAAATGCTAAAATGAACTAGAACTGTTGGAGTTCACATCCAATATAAAATGTTTTATCGATATTATTCGTTATCGTAGTTTTAACATGTTAAAATTGGCATCAGTCACAGTTTCCGTATCGATCCGGTCCTGGTACCTGCAGTGGTTGCGGGTCGTGCTCTTCATCTGGGGGCTGCTGGGTGGGGTGAAGTTTGTGTATTCCGTAGAGGAGATGGCGGCGGCAGCAGGGATCGGAGAGACGTCCCTGTCTGGACTCAAACCTGTGAAAGTTACTGATGACCTGTCCACTCCAGGGGCATCCACACTGACCTCTGCACATCAACATAATAACATGACCAGCATCAGCTTCTATTTTACAGATTACTCCCAGAAAAACTCTTGGACCCCTGAACAGTCGTGGGCTGGAGGTTTGGGAACCAGCCCTGCGACTGGAAGTTCGCCGCTTCCATCTCCTGTGCCCACAGTATGACTGAGGTGTCCTTGAGCAAGACACCTAACCCCGGGCACCGTGGATAGGGCTGCCCACCACTCCAGGCAAGTGTGCTCACTGACCCCTAGCGTGTGTGTTCACTAGTGTGTATGTGGTGAAAAAACTGAAGTGGTTAAAATGTCAGGACTGTATTTTTCAAAGCTCGTAAAGAAACATTACTCATGTCTAATCAAACCATCAAAAGAACATCAAAAGAAAATGAAGCATCAAAACTTACTGCGGTCTGTTTTACAGTGTCATGTTGGCAAGTGTGCCGCAATTATGGTACTTCAGCTCTTGTTAAAGTGGACAGTGAATGTGCGCTCACCCTGGTCAGCGTGCGTTCTGGGTCGGGTTTTGCTGGAGACGGGGGTGGAGGACAGGCGTCTGGGTGTAGGAGAGCAGGCTCTAGGGGGCGCTTGGTTGCTGGAGAGTGGAATGTCGATTATCTCTCGATGGCTGAGCCCTCTGCCCATGAAGACGGGACCCAGAGCTGGCCCGTCCAGGTCAAAGGTAACTCTGTGCCGGGCTGCAGCTGTCGGCTGGACGTACGCAGCGGTGGTTCGTTCAGGAGGAGTGTGACTGACCAGCACTCGCACTGCCCTCTGCTGGTAGCTCCTGTACGCCTCCTCCACTGTCTCGGCCTCCTTCTCCAGCTCACGGATGCGGGCCAGGGCTTCAGCTACCAGCTCCGTGCCCAGCTCGGGAGAGTCACTGCGGGGCCACAGCGGACGCTGGCGCCCCCTGGTGTTCAGCCCTGGGTCACACACAACCTGGTCATCATAACCCACAGTGGCCTTTAGTAGAGCGCCCTCCACGTAAAGGTCAGGGGGCACCACTTTATCAGGGTTCAAATCAAGAACGGAACGGTCTACCAGCGAAGGCTTTGGGTTCCGCAGAACCTCGTTCTCCAGAGCTGCGGTCCAATCACGGAACGCCGCAGGAAAGAACACACAGAGGAGGGGAAAGGAAAGACGGAAACAGAAGAATCAGTAATAAGAACAGGAGAAAAGACCAGCCACCAAAATAGAACAGGTATATTTGCAAGTGCTGGCTTGCAAATTGGCTTAGAAGATTCGTGCACTAAAATGACCCCACGCTGGATTTACAGAGGTACTCAACTTCAGCTTGAAGGACCGGCGGTCAGACGGCTTTTTTGGTCCATGTTATATATTTTGGGCTTTATTATCACATCACAAACAATTAAGTGATGCACTAATGCAAAAGGGAAAATTAAAGGGCAACTCCACCGATTTTTCAAAAATTCTACATAATTAAGTAGTTAAAATGTAAACAGAGCGGTTCTGAGTGGTTCACTGTTCTAGATAAACTGACCGAGTCAGAACCGTTCACAGTGCTGGTGATGGGAACCAGACGTCCCTCTAAAAGCTCCTCACAGAAAGTTCCTACATGAACTGGTTCTGAATTCACTGCCTGATGACTGAGATGCTGTTTTATGAGAGTTTAGAGAACTTCAACCCCATTCATGGTGGAGGGAGACATGCAGGGCGCTGTGCGGCGAAATAGTCCCCAAAGAAAACTCAGTATTCCAGATTTTCCACTATTTTCCATCATCAACATTCCATATGAACTCAGAAGACTCGTGTAGGACAGTAAATGAAATGGCTAGATTTATGTTGTGGTGATCTCCACCACTGTAAAGACATCTGAGAGTGTAAGAAGACTCTGAATGACTTTGTTTACATCTCAACCACTGAATTACGCAGAAATGTTCCTTAGAGAATCCTCGTAGAGCATTCTTTTGGGAAACAGTGTACGGAGCAGATCGTGCTGCTTGGTAAAAGCTGCGTATCTCCCTGAATCTGCTTTGGTAAATCCAGCCCAGTAGAGGAAACTGACTGGAGGACAGAGACTCTACAGTAGAGCTCACGGCACCTTGCTGGGTGAGTCGGAGCTGCTGTTTGATCTCCTCTGCGTTAGTGGACATCCACTTGGTCCTCTCCTCACACTCCAGCAGCTGGGCCTTCAACTGGGCGCAGCGCTCCACCTGTATACGACCCAACACAGTACAAAAGAACAGGAACAGGGACATTTAGCATATTCAGGATATTATGAACTGAAAACTAGGCAAGTTCATTCACACAACACATTTCATACACGGTGCTCATTCAAAGTGCTTTATAAATGAGAAAACACAGAAATAATTCAGATTAGCATTTAAAAACAAGACTAAAGCAAAATATTTCAAAAGAGAAGAAATGAATCATTAAATTAAACATGAAATAAAATATCATTTTTTTGATGTTTGTTTATTACTCATCTCTCAACTACTGTCTTTCATAGAAACTGCTGTCAGTGATCAAAACTAGGCATCTGGGTGCAGCCAGAGAGCATGTATAGAGAATTCCCGCTCTGTAACGTCTTCCGGTTCAAACACTAGGGGGCGCTCCCAAGCGAGTCCGAAATGAATGGGTTGATGGAGCTTTTGAGTGAAATCATAGTTTATAAACGCTGAAACATTTTTAATGTAAAGGAATTTAATCATTTCCTGAACAGTGTAAAACATTTTAACACCGCTTTTATATTTAAGAGCTTTTAAACTGGAGTTATAGGAGTTTGAAACCGGCGCCTCAAGTACGTTCATGACATCAGTGAGCACGAACAGCCAATGAGCTGCTCCGCTCACCCATCAATCATCACACTCTAGCAGTAGAGCCCCGCCTCCTGCTGCCCGAAACCCGTTTACTGTAGAATAAAGGAAACAAACAGGAGAGATTTCTCTGTTTTTTAGTGAAACTTGTCCTCCTACTGTCTAAAACTAAAGCAAAGTTCTGGTTCAGTGATTAGAAACTATTTTAACTCTTTTTTTAGCCGTTGAGCTCCATTCACTCCCATTCATTGAGGACCTGCTCACAGGCGCCCTCTGCTGTTCAGCCGTCCTGTTTCTGATATAACGGGGACATGCCTTTTTTTGAGTAGTTTCTAAATTCTAGAGGTCTAGAAGTTTTATGGGAGAACTTTTATTCATCTGAGCAAAATCAACCTGTTTAGAACAGAACCAGAGCTCTGGAGATCAGCTGAGCTGATCAGCCCACTGTAAACGTCCCCCCGCGTTCACGGCCAGTTTATTCATTTCTTACTGTATTTATTTAACTGCTGTATTAAAGCAGTAGAGCACTCGAGGAGGGAGTTATCACCAGTAACATCACGGCTGAGATGATCTCTGGTGTTATTTGGGGGCTGCAGGACTGTCAGTTGCACTTCGCCTCACCTCCTGCGAAAGCTGGGTGTGGAACATTTCTTTCTGGTTTTGGAACTCATCCTGGTCGAGCTTGCGGGCCGTCTCCAGCCTCCTGACCTCCGCCTGCAGGGACAGCTGCTCCTGAGAGGGTCTACTCAGCTCTGAGGGAGGAGAACATCACAAACCTGGGCTGGATATTTATCTCCTAATAGTTGAGTGTTTAACAATGTTCCCAACGGTGCCAATCTTGGGCTGTGGAGAAAGACGTACACCGTCTAATGAACAACGAGCAAAAGTGTAAATCATTCTGTCTTACATGCTGTAATGATTAGAAGACTTGGTCAAAGCAAGGTGTTGGCTAAACATCAAATCCTCAGGGTTTCCACCCTAAATGCACTTGGTCAGCCAACACAAACTAGGTGCCTAAGGTTTGTTTCTTTAGTTTAACCACTGGAGATGCGATGTTTACATCGTATAACAAAATGTAGCTCAAATGACATTTTTATTGACTTTCATGGAGAATCACAATGCAGGGAGTCTCTTTGCTGGACAAAATGCTACAGGAGGTTTATCATTTATTCATATAGCGCTTTTTACAACAGGGGTTGTGGCAAAGTAGCTTTACAGATCAAATCCTGGTCTAAGCCCTCATGAGCGTCACCAGTGGTGACAGAGGTAAGGAAAAATTCCTTAAGTGCAAGAGGAAGAAACATTGAGAAGAACCAAGACCACCTCTGGAACCCATCCACCTCTGGTCAACACTGGACAGGAAAAAATAACACAAGAGCAAAATGAACAAGGTTTTAAAATATTAAAAAACAGAAAAGGAGAGTCAGGTGAAGCAAAGGCTCTGCCTGGATAGTTTAAGGATGCTCATTTAGTGTAAACATCCCCGTTTCTAAAACGCTCAGTGGAACCACAGATGAATAAAAGCCATGACTAATATTGAAATTGGTCCTAAATAGGCTCAGGAACTCCTCTCGCCATCAACCGAGTGCAAACCTTGTTATGTTAGTGCGCAGTCCACTCTAAACCAACAGGGTTTCTACAGAAAGGAGCTTTGGGAGTGAAAATTTGAAGTTGTCTATATTTGGGAGCAAACAGTAAACACACATATCCAGACTTTCCCGTGTACGTTCTGCAGGTGTCACCGGAGGCAGGACAGCACAGGGCTCTGCAAGAGTCTGATATAAAAATACATATATAAAATAACCGATACTGATTCTTAAAAAGAGAATATCCGCCTTAACCCCAGAGGGTGGACACTAGGAAGTGACTGATATCATCAATCATCAACACCAAATGAGTTAAAAATCCAATAACTGATATCAGCTGAAAAAGCCTCGGCTCGTGATGCAATCAAATCACAGCCGTGGTGTTATTGGTGATAACTCACTCCTCGAGTGTTCTACCGCTTTATAACGTGTGGTCTGATCTTCAGAGTCGGACCGAATCAGACTGAGCCGTAAAACTGACCCAATATCAGGTTCAGCTCAGTTTGGTCAGTTTGTCCAGATCAGTATTAATGTTGTTTTGTTCCAGCCGGTCTGTAAAGCTTCTTACAGCCCGTTTAGTTTGGCGAATGGTGTTGGGTTCATTTCTGGCTGATTCCAGGTTGTTCAGCTGTTCTTCTGTCACAGCTGCCGACTGAAAAGCTGCTCAGTGGAGACGACAGTTTGGGAATTTAGCGTCGTCTCGTCTTCAGAGTCGGACCGAATCGGAATTAACAGTGTCCGTTTTCTGTTTCTGGAAAAGTAAAAACGTTCAGATGGCTCGAGCGTCTCCTACAGCTGTCAGAGTGGTTGCTTAGCAACAGCGTCTCAGCGGAGTGATACAGTGTTTGTGATGTTATGGTGAAATAACAGCAGTTAGAACGCCTCTCAGCCAATCAGCTCGCGTGGCCGGGAATAACTGTTGTATAATTGGCAACAATAACGAGCTGCTCGTAGATAAATATACGCTGAAATGATCTTTTCATAGAACATTTGGTCAAATTATCTGCCCTTTGGGATACATTCAAAGGCAAAAAGCACTCTGGAAATTCATTGTATTATAATTTCAAACAGTCAGTCTGAATCATCTACAGCGCTGCCACCGTGCTGCTGTTATATTACTGAAATTGGTCATTCTAAACTTTTGAATGGTGAAAAATGAAAAGGAATCCAGCCATATAAATATAAATATTATAAACATTGCAAAACTCATATTTTACTTTTTAATCAGTTTTCCTCACATACTGATCTTTTTGGTCAGAATATAAATTATTCTCATGTTAAAAGTAACGTTTGGAGGCATTTTGGATGTTTTTACTGCACCTACGATGGTGTTGTGTGTTTCCGTTTCCGAGCTCAGTCTGAAGGGCCGTGATGGTCACTGTACGCTGTAAAAGACTCGCACTCAAGCATGAAGCCATTAACATCTTCACAGTTGTCTATTTATTACATTATGAAACGGGTCACTTCATATCACTGATCCATCAGCGATATTAGTAACTCTGCAGAGCCTCAGTATTGGCTGACCGCAGTGACCGTGCTGCTGTCCTGGGAGAGTCAGCATGGGCGTTTGGGACGAAGCCGCCGCTCTGTCCCGCTGCCTGGCCCCTTCCAGCTCATTCCCAGCAATCGCACCATCTCAGCCAAGGGAGCCAAATTGACAAGCAGAGCACATCCCGCGAGTCGTCCTCCAGCTCGTCCCTGTTTACCCTTCGCACAAACACCCAACACCTCCTGACCACAAGCTCCCGCTGAGGAAAACGCCCCGTGCGTTTCAGCAGATTCAGTTTGGCCTCTTTTCCCTTAAAATAGATCCGCAAACAAAGCGGCTCTAAACGGCCTGAACGCCTGGACTTTTCTGCAGTTAAATGGACAAACTAGGCTTTTTATTATACAATCAGTGTTTGAGTTTGAGCTCCAGTATGAAATTTCTTATTTTAGGTGAAATTATTTTGTTTTAGATGAAATACTAATTTTAAAAATCCCTAAATTTGATTTATTTATTAATTGATTGACTGATTACTGTAACGTGTCTTATGTGAGTATGACCACTGACCATAACTACTATGATCATTAATATTACTAATTTGGCATCTAATAGTAACAATTACCTCTATACTATATCTACTGTGAAGAACCCTGTGGGCATCTTGGGCTTTTCTGATCGAGGACTTTTTATTAAAGATCTCACAATAGACAAACAATCCCCCAAACCCACCACAACAGACAACAGACCCCCAAACCCACCCACCCCTCAGACCTACATCAATAAGGCGAAGCTGTAAAATTCCAACATTATAAATATTATGGAGCTATATTTTCTCTACATACAGTACTCCAGGGAGGGCCGCTAGTCCTATAAAACCTCTGGACTGATCCTTGAAGAGAGAAGCTCATCCTCTCTAGCTTGAGATATTACATAACCTCTTTGATCCACTGAGAATAATTAGCCCACAGGACGCTGCCCACAGGACGCTGCCCACAGGACGCTGCCCACAGGACGCTGCCCACAGGACGCTGCCCACAGGACGCTGTTGGCTGGATATTTTTGGTTGGTGGACTATTCTCAGTCCTGCAGCGACACGGAGGTGTTTAAAATCTCCAGCAGCACTGCTGTGTCTGATCCACTCACACCAGCGCAACACACACTAACACCACCAACCACCAGAGGGTACTTTCAAAAGAGAACGTATCATGTTAGAGAGAAACGAGTTTTGACCATCTGAAAATTCGAACTCATCACTGCACACTAACACGCATTTGATGACACTGTAAAAGTGAAAAATGCACAAACTGCGTATCGTGTGGAATTCCTGACCTTTGCCGAGTCGCTGGTTTTCCTGCTGTTTCTTCTCCAGCTGCTCCTTCAGCAGATGAACCTCAGCCTGTAGCTCCAGCCGCTCGCTTCGCAGAGCCGTGTAATCGCTCATGGCCTCCAGGCGCTCCCGCAGCAGGGCGTTCTGCCGGGTTAGAGTGCCACCCTGCTCCCGCAACGAGTCCAACTCCACCTGCAACACGTCCAGACCACCCTCACAAACGGGAATGCTTTTAGGATTGTACACATCCATAACACTGCTACAATGTTATGGATGCGATTATCAAGTCATTTTTATCGTACGATGATGCGTTTCTGATTTCTTCTATTATTTCTTAGCCTTATACTGGCAGTGTTGGGAGGGTTGGAGAGCGACATACAGCGGTGTACTGTGCCACCTGCAGCCTGAATTTTGCCCACACTGCAGTGTAAGGAGTGCATCAGTGTTAGGAAACACACCTGCATCCGCCGTAGTTCAGTTACGGTCCGTTCATGCCGTTCTGCCTTCGTGTCGAGGATGGCGGCTTCTTTCTGGAGCCTCGCTGTCGCCTCTGAGATCAGGAGAGAGAGCAGAGAGTCAGACATTGATTGACTGCCGGATGAAGAATGACCAACGTCTATGGCCATGACTTTTTCTGTTTTTCACATTACGGTGGTAGATGGACGATGGCAATCCAGAAATTCCATGCTTTTGTAAAAATTTCAGCTAACGTCATTGCCCGGCACTCGGGCGTGAACGCCACTGTTATTCCAAACACCTTTATTTCTTCTCTCGTTCTCGGCGAGTTGCTCCGTCCTCCTGGCGTAGTCCTCCTTCAGCTCCAGCTGGTGTCTGAAGAAAGAAAACACTCACTGGAGCAGGGATGCGCTGTAATATGGGAGCTGTTTCAACCCCAATTACAGTATGACCAGCGCTGACGTTCCTCATGAGCAGACAAGCTTGTGACACGGATATACTGAAAATATACAAGTTTACACCCATCAGGTGTAACATTCTGACCACCTCCTCGTTTCTACGCTCACTGTCCACTTTATCAGCTCCACTGACCGTATAGCTGCTCTCTGTAGTTCTACAGTTACAGACTGTAGTCCATCTGTTTCTCTGATACTCTGTTACCCTGTTCTTCAGTGGTCAGGACCCCCATGGACCCTCACAGAGCAGGTACTGTTTGGGTGGTGGGTCATTCTCAGCACTGCAGTAACACTGACGTGGTGGTGGTGTGTTAGTGTGTGTTGTGCTGGTCTGAGTGGATCAGACACAGCAGTGCTGCTGGAGATTTTAAACACCTCAGTGTTGCTGCTGGACAGAGAACCAAAAACATCCAGCCAACAGCGTCCTGTGGGCAGTGTCCTGTGGGCAGCGTCCTGTGGGCAGTGTCCTGTGGGCAGCGTCCTGTGGGCAGCGTCCTGTGGGCAGTGTCCTGTGGGCAGCGTCCTGTGGCCACTGATGAAGGACTAGAGGATGACCAACACAAACTGTGCAGCAGCAGATGAGCTGTCGTCTCTGACTTTACATCTACAAGGTGGACCGACAAGGTAGGAGTGTCTAATAGAGTGGACAGTGAGTGGACACAGTGTTTAAAAACAGCAGCACTGCTGTGTCTGATCCACTCGTACCAGCGCAACACACATTAACACACCACCACCACATCAGTGTTACTGCAGTGCTGAGAATGACCCACCACCCAAACAGTACCTGCTCTGTGAGGGTCCATGGGGGTCCTGACCACTGAAGAACAGGGTAACAGAGTATCAGAGAAACAGATGGACCACAGTCTGTAACTACAGAGCTTCAAGTTCAGATTCTACATTCATTATAATGTCACTGTATTTATCACGTCTGTTGGGTTTCATATTCCATTAAGCAGCCAGTAAACCTTAAGTGGCTGACCCAGACTGCATCGTGGGTCAAAGGTGACTGCTGAGCGTCAGTTTGGCTGACCCTGCACTCCCTCACGCTAATGCCCACCGACAGCGGGATACACAAGGCCGCTTTATCCGCTATAAATACACGCGTGTGCTCGGGCTGAGGTGGGAGGATTACGGGACATCTACGCTGATTTCATTCAAAGGAGCTACGTTCTAACGCAGCTCCAACATCAACTGTCCTGCTTCCTTCATACCAGTCAACATTCCTGATTACTCCGGAGTGAGTTACTGCCTTTATTCATCACCTGTTGTTTGATCTGATGAACATCCAGTTGAGCTAAAACATAAAATCACTTCAGGCGCATTAGAAACAATCTGGAACGTTTTTTTTTGCTTTTATGTTTGTGTATTATTGATCAGAGAGGCTTCAGCCTGAATACAGCACTGCTCTATCATCATAATAAGCTCAGCAAAGCTTCACCGAGAGCTGCAACTGGAATCATAACTACAGCTCCCTCTGCTGGACACATGAGGAGCAGTCACAACAGAGGTGAGGATACCGTGGTGGAGTTTGGTAAACGATTAAATTCCCTTAGATTTTAATACTTTTAATTTTAGTAAAAATAAGCCAGCACCAAACTGGCACCTTGTCTTCCCACATTCTTAAAAATAAAGGTGCCAAAAACATTCGCTTCCCAGAAGAACTTTCTGATGGGTGGTTCTTCAAAGAGCAATTCCACTGAATTTCTTTCATTTCTGCAAAATTAAATTTGTTTAATCTTATATTAAATCTATAAAATGATGATGTAAACAGAGACATTCTGAGCGGTTTGGTGTGAAACGCTCCGTTCTAGAAAAACTCACCCCCGATAACCGTTCCCAGTGGTGGTGATAGGAACCAGACGTCCCTCTAAAAGCTCCTACAGAAAGTTCCTACATGAACTGGTTCTGAATTCACTGCCTGATGACTGAGACGCTGTTTTATGAGAGTTTAGAGAACTTCAACTCCATTCATGGTGGAGGGAGACATGCAGGGCGCTGTGCGGCAAAATAGTCCCCAAAGAAAACTCATTATTCCAGATTTTCCACTGTTTTCCATCATCAACATTCCATATAAGCTCAGAAGACTCGTGTAGGTTCTCTGGTGGTTCTGGATGGTAAATAAAGTGTCTATATCTGTGTTGTAGTCATGGCGACGCCTGGTTCCCATCACCACCACTGTAAACACATCCAAATTATTTCTATTACTATGTCAATCAATATATTAGATCATAATCACTGTAAACATCTAAAGTCGGAATGTTTTTTTTTTTTTATTAAATTTTTTTTGACTGTAGGGTTGCAGTGCAAGTGTTCAGTAGATTGGCTCATAACCGTACTTGGGATGTTTCCTAAGCGTTATTGAAACAGTGCAGTACGGAAAAACTGCACCGGCTTACTCGTCAAGCATGTTTTGATTCTCGCGGTCATGAAAACGGCAGCGCGGTCATACAGTGACATCACAAAAGACAGAAGAATGATGACCGGCACGAAAAACTGACGACAGGTCGATTGAGCTGCGTTTAGATTTAGGAAAACTGCAGCTACTGTAATTATCTCACGGTATTTGTTGTGCTTGGCTACTTTCAAACCTCTTAAACCTAAAAGCTACAATCACTTCCAATCCTTAAATCTGTGTGATGATCCCCCCGCATTTCATAAGGAACAATTGGATGATAAGTTCTACCTGGCCGTTACCAACAAATCACTAAGTGGTTCAGGCCCTACTAAAAATGCAGAACTGCTAGCTGGATGAAGGAGACAGAACCCAGAAGGCCTCACTTCTTGAGCTCGTTGTTGAGCTTCTGTTCATACGTGTCCTCCATGGTCTTCACGGCCAGCTCCCTCCGCCTCAGCAGCTCCTCCGTGCTCTTCACCTTCTCCTCGTGAAGCTTACAGGTCCTACACACAGCAGAGAAACCGGACACGTCGGTTATGAAACGTTCATCAACGAGAACGATGACGGGCGACCTCGTCACACTTCATTTAGTTTGAGGTCAGCAGCCGTGTCTGTTTATCTACTCACTTCTCGAAGGCCTCCATCCGGTGCCTCAGCTCAGCCTCTCTGTTCCGCACTGACTCGATCTCCCTTTGCAAAGCCTGGCGCTGGCTGTAGATTTCCTTTTCCTCAATCTAAACAGGACAGATGCCGTCAGTTTTCTCAGAAACACAGTAAGCCTAAAAGGAGACTAGAGCATTGTACCTTCAGTCAAAGACTACACTCAGGCCTGTTTCTTACTTTTACCCCCACCCCTTGTTCCTGAGCTACAGGGCAGTGGTTGAAATCTTCCTCTGAAATGAGACCCTCTAATAAAAGAGCATCACTTCATTAACAGCTACTAGCGCCGCTCTGTAGGCGACCCTGCCCGTCTGCAGGGACAGCAGAGGAGGGGAAAGTTCAGCTCCTCACTGCTGGGCTTTAGTTACATTTAGGGATCAGACGCCTTCAAAGAGGGGGGCAGTTATTTATTATCACCCCCCCTAATTCTTCAGTGATGTGAAGCTGAAGTCAGAGATTCTCCAGATTCTTGTTTGAATTTTCCCGTTCCACCTTAAATGGAACGGCAGTTACATTCTGGCGTTTCAGGCGTCAGAACTGCTGGACTATTTAAGGTGGAACGGGAAAGTTAGCGAGCTAGCTACCGAGACGTTAGCACAGTATTAATGAGGTTTTTTTTTTTTTTGCTTGTTATGAACAAAAACGACCACAATTCACTGAAACGACATTAAACTAAGATAAAAAAGTGGTTTTTCATGAATTAAGAGAAAATTCCCACATCTGTGGGTTTCTTTGGTCTCTTGAGCTCCATCTTTTCAGTTTCTCTGTTTTTCTCGTATCTCTCTGTTTGGAGTCTCTGAAAAACCTCCGCTTGGAGGATCATGTAGCCCCAACACTTCACCCCACCCCTCTATCTCAATAAGAATTGTGACCCCACCCCTAGACATGAACACACAAAACAGGGCTAAGGGCTCAGTGGTAGGGGCGAGGGGTGAAATGGGATTGGGCCCCAGTCTACGACCAGAAAGCTCACCAAGAGAGTTTAGCATGTTAGACTGATGATGCCGATTTGATCAGTTAATCAGGGCTGTTGAAACAGCAGTAGAGCTGCCCAAAGCGTGGCCAAGGCTGGCTTGTGAGGACATTCAATGTGGTCTGCCAGAAAGATCCTCAAAGAGGTCAAATATTTTATACTGTTTATTCCTACCCTTCAATCAAACGTGCCAAACGGCCTGCTGGTTAAGCTGCAAGTGGGAAATCATTATGGAGATGAATGCAGTGACCAGAACAAGTTAAATAATATTTTGTTTACTTTTAATACCAAAATATAGTATAATGCTATAAACTAACATTTTTAAAATTACAGGGCGATATGATTTCTACTACTTCATTTAAAAAGCTCTATAATGTTCAAATGATCCACACAGTCGCTCTGACAGACTGTAATACACTACAGGAAGCGTAGGGGGCGATACGGCTTCTACTGTTTCATTTAAAAAGCTCTATAATGTTCATATGATCCACACAGTCACTCTGACAGACTGTAATACACTACAGGAAGCGTAGGGGGCGATACGGCTTCTACTGTTTCATTTAAAAAGCTCTATAATGTTCATATGATCCACACAGTCGCTCTGACAGACTGTAATACACTACAGGAAGCGTAGGGGGCGATACGGCTTCTACTGTTTCATTTAAAAAGCTCTATAATGTTCATATGATCCACACAGCCGCTCTGACAGATTGTAACACACTACAGGAAGCGTAGGGGGCGATACGGCTTCTACTGTTTCATTTAAAAAGCTCTATAATGTTCATATGATCCACACAGTCGCTCTGACAGACTGTAATACACTACAGGAAGCGTAGGGGGCGATACGGCTTCTACTGTTTCATTTAAAAAGCTCTATAATGTTCATATGATCCACACAGTCGCTCTGACAGACTGTAATACACTACAGGAAGCGTAGGGGGCGATACGGCTTCTACTGTTTCATTTAAAAAGCTCTATAATGTTCATATGATCCACACAGTCACTCTGACAGACTGTAATACACTACAGGAAGCGTAGGGGGCGATACGGCTTCTACTGTTTCATTTAAAAAGCTCTATAATGTTCATATGATCCACACAGTCGCTCTGACAGACTGTAATACATTACAGGAAGCATAGGGGGCGATACGGCTTCTACTGTTTCATTTAAAAAGCTCTATAATGTTCATATGATCCACACAGTCACTCTGACAGACTGTAATACACTACAGGAAGCGTAGGGGGCGATACGGCTTCTACTGTTTCATTTAAAAAGCTCTATAATGTTCATATGATCCACACAGTCGCTCTGACAGACTGTAATACACTACAGGAAGCGTAGGGGGCGATACGGCTTCTACTGTTTCATTTAAAAAGCTCTATAATGTTCATATGATCCACACAGTCGCTCTGACAGACTGTAATACACTACAGGAAGCGTAGGGGGCGATACGGCTTCTACTGTTTCATTTAAAAAGCTCTATAATGTTCATATGATCCACACAGTCGCTCTGACAGACTGTAATACACTACAGGAAGCGTAGGGGGCGATACGGCTTCTACTGTTTCATTTAAAAAGCTCTATAATGTTCATATGATCCACACAGTCACTCTGACAGACTGTAATACACTACAGGAAGCGTAGGGGGCGATACGGCTTCTACTGTTTCATTTAAAAAGCTCTATAATGTTCATATGATCCACACAGTCGCTCTGACAGACTGTAATACACTACAGGAAGCGTAGGGGGCGATACGGCTTCTACTGTTTCATTTAAAAAGCTCTGTAATGTTCATCTGATCCACACAGTCGCTCTGACAGACTGTAATACACTACAGGAAGCGTAGGGGGCGATACGGCTTCTACTGTTTCATTTAAAAAGCTCTATAATGTTCATATGATCCGCACAGTCGCTCTGACAGACTGTAATACACTACAGGAAGCGTAGGGGGCGATACGGCTTCTACTGTTTCATTTAAAAAGCTCTATAATGTTCATCTGATCCACACAGTCGCTCTGACAGACTGTAATACACTACAGGAAGCGTAGGGGGCGATACGGCTTCTACTGTTTCATTTAAAAAGCTCTATAATGTTCATATGATCCACACAGTCGCTCTGACAGACTGTAATACACTACAGGAAGCGTAGGGGGCGATACAGCTTCTACTGTTTCATTTAAAAAGCTCTATAATGTTCATATGATCCACACAGTCGCTCTGACAGACTGTAATACACTACAGGAAGCGTAGGGGGCGATACGGCTTCTACTGTTTCATTTAAAAAGCTCTATAATGTTCATATGATCCACACAGTCGCTCTGACAGACTGTAATACACTACAGGAAGCGTAGGGGGCGATACGGCTTCTACTGTTTCATTTAAAAAGCTCTATAATGTTCATATGATCCACACAGTCGCTCTGACAGACTGTAATACACTACAGGAAGCGTAGGGGGCGATACGGCTTCTACTGTTTCATTTAAAAAGCTCTATAATGTTCATATGATCCACACAGTCACTCTGACAGACTGTAATACACTACAGGAAGCGTAGGGGGCGATACGGCTTCTACTGTTTCATTTAAAAAGCTCTATAATGTTCATATGATCCACACAGTCGCTCTGACAGACTGTAATACAGTATAGGAAGCGTAGGGGGCGATACGGCTTCTACTGTTTCATTTAAAAAGCTCTATAACGTTCATATGATCCACACAGTCGCTCTGACAGACTGTAATACACTACAGGAAGCGTAGGGGGCGATACGGCTTCTACTGTTTCATTTAAAAAGCTCTATAATGTTCATATGATCCACACAGTCACTCTGACAGACTGTAATACACTACAGGAAGCGTAGGGGGCGATACGGCTTCTACTGTTTCATTTAAAAAGCTCTATAATGTTCATATGATCCACACAGTCGCTCTGACAGACTGTAATACACTACAGGAAGCGTAGGGGGCGATACGGCTTCTACTGTTTCATTTAAAAAGCTCTATAATGTTCATATGATCCACACAGTCGCTCTGACAGACTGTAATACACTACGGGAAGCGTAGGGGGCGATACGGCTTCTACTGTTTCATTTAAAAAGCTCTATAATGTTCATATGATCCACACAGTCGCTCTGACAGACTGTAATACACTACAGGAAGCGTAGGGGGTGATCAAGTGCATTAACGTGACCTCCTGCTGTTTCTGTAGCCGCTCAATGGCGTTTTTCTCACGGCTCATCAGAGCTTCAGCCTTCAGTTCGTAGGTTTTCTCTAGACGGTGTCGGAGCTCCTGGATTTCTCTGCGATTCTTCTCCTGCTCCTCCATTCGTACCCGGGACACCTCCACCTCCTGAAAATGCTGCAGCTAGACAGAAATAACAGAGTCAGGCTTTAGCAACATGAAGACAGCAGCAATCTACTTTGCAGAACATTATACTACTTCATGCATCACTACACTGATTTACTGTATATGTAGTACATAACGTCATACATTCAAATAATGCAATGCAGAAAGCCTAAAACTTGGCAATTACAAGTGTTTTCATAAAATGTGTCGATTTTTTTTCTAAATTGTTTGAATACAGATTTTGATCTCATAATTTCAAAATTGGTCTTGAAATAATCCCTTGAATTTGCAGGTAAATAATGATCAAAAAAGTTAATGTTTTTGCTGACCATAGTTGACACATTAATTATTACAACTGAAACTAAAACTCTAAAATTATTCGTCTTATCATCTTAAATGTAATTATGAATACGGTTATAAGAATTGAGTTCCAGATGGGGAATGCAAAATTTAACCCAGATTGGCACAACAGCCCACAACTTATTTTCTTTGTCCTACAGATAAATAAACATGAATCACATTAGGGGCGTTACTTTTGGTGAACAGCTTTGCGATTACAATTTATGTCAAAATTGGAACTTTGTTCAACGTCTGCAACTGAGTATACCAATTTCAATAGTGTACTAAACTTGATCAATAATCATTACATAGGCACTTTATCAAAAGTCCTTCATATAATTCATCTTGTGTTTGCAAAAAGGCCCCAGTCCTACATATTAAACCTCATGAGCTGAATAGTGCTTGGACCCCGCAGATTGCCGCTGGCTGAAATCTTTTGGAATTAGGTTTGTTTAATAGATCATAACAATACTCAATAAGTTATGCCCTCGTTTTTTTGACCAAAACAAATTCTCAGGCTAAAAGTCTGGGAGCGTATTTTCATAGCTGTCTCACCGTTATGAAGCCTCAGCTACGTCAACAAACAAGTGATACCTGTGTGGCATTTTGACGTAGAACCCTTGCAGCCCTGTTAGAAAGTGGATCGGAACTGCAAAGCATTGATGATAATGTGGTTCCAACTTTAGCTTAAGTGTTTAAATAAAGGCCCGTCTACGCCCGTTTATCAGATCGTTCTTTAAGCATTCGTTCACTCGGCTTTTGACGTGTATTCACCGAGCCTGGTGACAGTCCGAGCCCAACGTTAGCCTGGCATGCCGTGAAGAACTAAAGAAGCACACGCCGGATATTAAACATGGTTTTGACCAGTGGACAAAGCTCAGAACTTAAACCGAGACCCCTCCCACCCCCACCACGGACTGTTCTCGCTGCTGGCCTCTGGAAGGAGGTTCCGAAGTCTTTGAAGCAGAACAGCCAGGTTCAAAAACAGCTTCTTCCCACACGCCATAATACGGCTGGACTCTAAATAAAACGCTGCTCCACTTCTTTTTTGAGTACTCCGTATCTGGGAGCTCCAGTGCAATACACTCTCTGTATATATACACTTATGTAAACTTATCTGTTTACATACGCACTACACTGTATTAGTTATTATTTATTTTCTTTTCACCCTGATCTACTCGAGCCAATGCAACGTAATGTTGTTATATTGTGCACTGTATGGTGTAAATTTGAATGACAATAATGTCCAAATACACTTTTTTGAAAGTCATTATTCTGTTTTAATAAAGAACGACAAAATACGTCACACTATAAAATCTTAAATATTACAATTATAGCAGTTTTGGCTCAAGTAGTGATTCCCACTGCTACTATTACTGTATGTAATAAATCACACAGCATACGACTGTCGTTCTGAATGTGTTTTGATGGTTAGACTGAAGGGAAGACGCAGTACCTTTGCTCTTAACTCAGCCTGAGCATGCTCCTCCATCTCCTTCCTGTATTCAGCCAGCTTCGCTTCCACCGACGCCCAGCGATTCCCCTTCTGCCTCAGAGCTTCGTACTCCTCATCGATCACCTGCAGTTTGTCCACTTCAAGAAAATTAACACACAGCGTTTCGTCATGTATGCACTCAAAATACCGCCAAAGACGTTTTGGCTGATCAACTACATTGATATTTCAGATAATCAGATAGAAGATGGAGGTTGATGGAGCGTACCGAGCGACTGTCTGTAATCCGGCGGTGTGGTGGAGGTCTGAGTATCCGCATCACGGAGCTCCGGGTGAACACGGTGGTCTATTAACTCTGAGAGAAGGTTTATTAACAAACCTGCAAAAAAAGGGTTCATTATTAAAGATACATGTATAATCCTGTAATAAACACAGTAAAATCTCTGATCTCAGAGCAATTTAACCACAATTCTTTAGGAGACTTTCAACTCCACCTCCTCGTTTCTCTGCTCACTGTCCACTTTATCAGCTCCACTGACCGTATCGCTGCACTCTGTAGTTCTACAGTTACAGACTGTAGTCCATCTGTTTCTCTGATACTCTGTTACCCTGTTCTTCAGTGGTCAGGACCCCCATGGACCCTCACAGAGCAGGTACTATTTGGGTGGTGGGTCATTCTCAGCACTGCAGTAACACTGACGTGGTGGTGGTGTGTTAGTGCGTGTTGTGCTGGTACGAGTGGATCAGACACAGCAGAGCTGCTGGAGTGTTTAAACACTGTGTCCACTCACTGTCCACTCTATTAGACACTCCTACCTTGTCGGTCCACCTTGTAGATGTAAAGTCAGAGATGACAGCTCATCTGCTGCTGCACAGTTTGTGTTGGTCATCCTCTAGTCCTTCATCAGTGGTCACAGGACGCTGCCCACAGGACGCTGCCCACAGGACGCTGCCCACAGGAAGCTGCCCACAGGACGCTGCCCACAGGACGCTGCTGGCTGGATATTTTTGGTTCTCAGTCCAGCAGCAACACTGAGGTGTTTAAAAGCTCCAGCAGCACTGCTGTGTCTCATCCACTCGTACCAGCGCAACACACACTAACACCACCACACAAACAGTACCTGCTCTGTGAGGGTCCATGGGGGTCCTGACCACTGAAGAACAGGGTAACAGAGTATCAGAGAAACAGATGGACTACAGTCTGTAACTGTAGAACAACAGAGTGCAGCTATACGGTCAGTGGAGCTGGTAGATAAAGATACAAGGAGGTGAAATGTGTGTGTATATATATATATAGAATGTAAAAACATTACACAGCCTACCTTTCTGTCCGCTCTGAACATGTGACACCTGCACAAAGTTTAACAAAATCAAAATACAAGATTAATTAAAAAAATTTGCTTCAACTGGTTCATTACTGTGTGATAAACGAGAATCATATTTACCACAGATTTATAAACAGGTGAATGTGGACTGATCCTCATCAGCTGCAGAAGATCTTTCATAGAAAACACCTGTAATAAAATATAACAAAAAAATCTAAATATAATTTAAAAAACTACACAATACCTACATTTAGAGTCGGTTATTCATTCAGCCTAATGAGAAACTGTAGAACGGACTCGGTTTATATCACAATACCTACATTTAGAGTCGGTTATTCATTCAGTCTAATGAGAAACTGTAGAACGGACTCGGTTTATATCACAATACCTACATTTAGAGTCGGTTATTCATTCAGCCTAATGAGAAACTGTAGAACGGACTCGGTTTATATCACAATACCTACATTTAGAGTCGGTTATTCATTCAGTCTAATGAGAAACTGTAGAACGGACTCGGTTTATATCACAATACCTACATTTAGAGTCGGTTATTCATTCAGTCTAATGAGAAACTGTAGAACAGACTCGGTTTATATCACAATACCTACATTTAGAGTCGGTTATTCATTCAGCCTAATGAGAAACTGTAGAACAGACTCGGTTTATATCACAATACCTACATTTAGAGTCGGTTATTCATTCAGCCTAATGAGAAACTGTAGAACGGACTCAGTTTATATCACAATACCTACATTTAGAGTCGGTTATTCATTCAGCCTAATGAGAAACTGTAGAACAGACTCGGTTTATATCACAATACCTACATTTAGAGTCGTTATTCATTCAGCCTAATGAGAAACTGTAGAACTGACTCGGTTTATATCACAATACCTACATTTAGAGTCGGTTATTCATTCAGTCTAATGAGAAACTGTAGAACTGACTCGGTTTATATCACAATACCTACATTTAGAGTCGGTTATTCATTCAGCCTAATGAGAAACTGTAGAACGGACTCGGTTTATATCACAATACCTACATTTAGAGTCGGTTATTCATTCAGTCTAATGAGAAACTGTAGAACTGACTCGGTTTATATCACAATACCTACATTTAGAGTCGGTTATTCATTCAGCCTAATGAGAAACTGTAGAACGGACTCGGTTTATATCACAATACCTACATTTAGAGTCGGTTATTCATTCAGCCTAATGAGAAACTGTAGAACGGACTCGGTTTATATCACAATACCTACATTTGGAGTCGGTTATTCATTCAGCCTAATGAGAAACTGTAGAACAGACTCGGTTTATATCACAATACCTACATTTAGAGTCGGTTATTCATTCAGTCTAATGAGAAACTGTAGAACGGACTCGGTTTATATCACAATACCTACATTTGGAGTCGGTTATTCATTCAGCCTAATGAGAAACTGTAGAACGGACTCGGTTTATAATCACAATACCTACATTTAGAGTCGGTTATTCATTCAGCCTAATGAGAAACTGTAGAACAGACTCGGTTTATATCACAATACCTACATTTAGAGTCGGTTATTCATTCAGCCTAATGAGAAACTGTAGAACGGACTCGGTTTATATCACGATACCTACATTTAGAGCCGGTTATTCATTCAGTCTAATGAGAAACTGTAGAACGGACTCGGTTTATATCACAATACCTACATTTAGAGCCAGTTATTCATTCAGCCTAATGAGAAACTGTAGAACAGACTCGGTTTATATCACAATACCTACATTTAGAGTCGGTTATTCATTCAGCCTAATGAGAAACTGTAGAACGGACTCGGTTTATATCACAATACCTACATTTAGAGCCGGTTATTCATTCAGTCTAATGAGAAACTGTAGAACGGACTCGGTTTATATCACAATACCTACATTTAGAGCCGGTTATTCATTCAGCCTAATGAGAAACTGTAGAACGGACTCGGTTTATATCACAATACCTACATTTAGAGTCGGTTATTCATTCAGCCTAATGAGAAACTGTAGAACAGACTCGGTTTATATCACAATACCTACATTTAGAGTCGGTTATTCATTCAGTCTAATGAGAAACTGTAGAACGGACTCGGTTTATATCACAATACCTACATTTAGAGTCGGTTATTCATTCAGTCTAATGAGAAACTGTAGAACGGACTCGGTTTATATCACAATACCTACATTTAGAGTCGGTTATTCATTCAGTCTAATGAGAAACTGTAGAACGGACTCGGTTTATATCACAATACCTACATTTAGAGTCGGTTATTCATTCAGTCTAATGAGAAACTGTAGAACAGACTCGGTTTATATCACAATACCTACATTTAGAGTCGGTTATTCATTCAGCCTAATGAGAAACTGTAGAACGGACTCGGTTTATATCACAATACCTACATTTAGAGCCGGTTATTCATTCAATCTAATGAGAAACTGTAGAACAGACTCGGTTTATATCACAATACCTACATTTAGAGTCGGTTACTCATTCAGTCTAATGAGAAACTGTAGAACGGACTCGGTTTATATCACAATACCTACATTTAGAGCCGGTTATTCATTCAGTCTAATGAGAAACTGTAGAACGGACTCGGTTTATATCACAATACCTACATTTAGAGCCGGTTATTCATTCAGTCTAATGAGAAACTGTAGAACGGACTCGGTTTATATCACAATACCTACATTTAGAGTCGGTTATTCATTCAGTCTAATGAGAAACTGTAGAACGGACTCGGTTTATATCACAATACCTACATTTAGAGACGGTTATTCATTCAGTCTAATGAGAAACTGTAGAACAGACTCGGTTTATATCACAATACCTACATTTAGAGTCGGTTATTCATTCAGCCTAATGAGAAACTGTAGAACGGACTCGGTTTATATCACAATACCTACATTTAGAGTCGGTTATTCATTCAGCCTAATGAGAAACTGTAGAACGGACTCGGTTTATATCACAATACCTACATTTAGAGCCGGTTATTCATTCAGTCTAAGGAGAAACTGTAGAACGGACTCGGTTTATATCACAATACCTACATTTAGAGTCGGTTATTCATTCAGTCTAATGAGAAACTGTAGAACAGACTCGGTTTATATCACAATACCTACATTTAGAGTCGGTTATTCATTCAGCCTAATGAGAAACTGTAGAACGGACTCGGTTTATATCACAATACCTACATTTAGAGTCGGTTATTCATTCAGCCTAATGAGAAACTGTAGAACGGACTCGGTTTATATCACAATACCTACATTTAGAGCCGGTTATTCATTCAGTCTAATGAGAAACTGTAGAACGGACTCGGTTTATATCACAATACCTACATTTAGAGTCGGTTATTCATTCAGTCTAATGAGAAACTGTAGAACGGACTCGGTTTATATCACAATACCTACATTTAGAGTCGGTTATTCATTCAGCCTAATGAGAAACTGTAGAACGGACTCGGTTTATATCACAATACCTACATTTAGAGTCGGTTATTCATTCAGTCTAATGAGAAACTGTAGAACGGACTCGGTTTATATCACAATACCTACATTTAGAGTCGGTTATTCATTCAGCCTAATGAGAAACTGTAGAACGGACTCGGTTTATATCACAATACCTACATTTAGAGCCGGTTATTCATTCAGTCTAATGAGAAACTGTAGAAGGGACTCGGTTTATATCACAATACCTACATTTAGAGCCGGTTATTCATTCAGCCTAATGAGAAACTGTAGAACGGACTCGGTTTATATCACAATACCTACATTTAGAGTCGGTTATTCATTCAGCCTAATGAGAAACTGTAGAACGGACTCGGTTTATATCACAATACCTACATTTAGAGCCGGTTATTCATTCAGCCTAATGAGAAACTGTAGAACGGACTCGGTTTATATCACAATACCTACATTTAGAGTCGGTTATTCATTCAGTCTAATGAGAAACTGTAGAACGGACTCGGTTTATATCACAATACCTACATTTAGAGTCGGTTATTCATTCAGTCTAATGAGAAACTGTAGAACGGACTCGGTTTATATCACAATACCTACATTTAGAGTCGGTTATTCATTCAGTCTAATGAGAAACTGTAGAACGGACTCGGTTTATATCACAATACCTACATTTAGAGTCGGTTATTCATTCAGCCTAATGAGAAACTGTGGAACGGACTCGGTTTATATCACAATACCTACATTTAGAGTCGGTTATTCATTCAGTCTAATGAGAAACTGTAGAACGGACTCGGTTTATATCACAATACCTACATTTAGAGCCGGTTATTCATTCAGTCTAATGAGAAACTGTAGAACAGACTCGGTTTATATCACAATACCTACATTTAGAGTCGGTTATTCATTCAGTCTAATGAGAAACTGTAGAACAGACTCGGTTTATATCACAATACCTACATTTAGAGTCGGTTATTCATTCAGTCTAATGAGAAACTGTAGAACGGACTCGGTTTATATCACAATACCTACATTTAGAGTCGGTTATTCATTCAGCCTAATGAGAAACTGTAGAACGGACTCGGTTTATATCACAATACCTACATTTAGAGTCGGTTATTCATTCAGTCTAATGAGAAACTGTAGAACGGACTCGGTTTATATCACAATACCTACAATTAGAGTCGGTTATTCATTCAGCCTAATGAGAAACTGTAGAACGGACTCGGTTTATATCACAATACCTACATTTAGAGTCGGTTATTCATTCAGTCTAATGAGAAACTGTAGAACGGACTCGGTTTATATCACAATACCTACATTTAGAGTCGGTTATTCATTCAGTCTAATGAGAAACTGTAGAACAGACTCGGTTTATATCACAATACCTACATTTAGAGTCGGTTATTCATTCAGTCTAATGAGAAACTGTAGAACAGACTCGGTTTATATCACAATACCTACATTTAGAGTCGGTTATTCATTCAGTCTAATGAGAAACTGTAGAACGGACTCGGTTTATATCACAATACCTACATTTAGAGTCGGTTATTCATTCAGCCTAATGAGAAACTGTAGAACGGACTCGGTTTATATCACAATACCTACATTTAGAGTCGGTTATTCATTCAGTCTAATGAGAAACTGTAGAACGGACTCGGTTTATATCACAATACCTACATTTAGAGTCGGTTATTCATTCAGCCTAATGAGAAACTGTGGAACGGACTCGGTTTATATCACAATACCTACATTTAGAGTCGGTTATTCATTCAGTCTAATGAGAAACTGTAGAACGGACTCGGTTTATATCACAATACCTACATTTAGAGCCGGTTATTCATTCAGTCTAATGAGAAACTGTAGAACAGACTCGGTTTATATCACAATACCTACATTTAGAGTCGGTTATTCATTCAGTCTAATGAGAAACTGTAGAACAGACTCGGTTTATATCACAATACCTACATTTAGAGTCGGTTATTCATTCAGTCTAATGAGAAACTGTAGAACGGACTCGGTTTATATCACAATACCTACATTTAGAGTCGGTTATTCATTCAGCCTAATGAGAAACTGTAGAACGGACTCGGTTTATATCACAATACCTACATTTAGAGTCGGTTATTCATTCAGTCTAATGAGAAACTGTAGAACGGACTCGGTTTATATCACAATACCTACATTTAGAGTCGGTTATTCATTCAGTCTAATGAGAAACTGTAGAACAGACTCGGTTTATATCACAATACCTACATTTAGAGCCGGTTATTCATTCAGTCTAATGAGAAACTGTAGAACGGACTCGGTTTATATCACAATACCTTCATTTAGAGCCGGTTATTCATTCAGCCTAATGAGAAACTGTAGAACAGACTCGGTTTATATCACAATACCTACATTTAGAGTCGGTTATTCATTCAGCCTAATGAGAAACTGTAGAACGGACTCGGTTTATATCACAATACCTACATTTAGAGTCGGTTATTCATTCAGTCTAATGAGAAACTGTAGAACGGACTCGGTTTATATCACAATACCTACATTTAGAGTCGGTTATTCATTCAGTCTAATGAGAAACTGTAGAACAGACTCAGTTTATATCACAATACCTACATTTAGAGTCGGTTATTCATTCAGCCTAATGAGAAACTGTAGAACGGACTCGGTTTATATCACAATACCTACATTTAGAGTCGGTTATTCATTCAGTCTAATGAGAAACTGTAGAACGGACTCGGTTTATATCACAATACCTACATTTAGAGTCGGTTATTCATTCAGCCTAATGAGAAACTGTAGAACGGACTCGGTTTATATCACAATACCTACATTTAGAGTCGGTTATTCATTCAGTCTAATGAGAAACTGTAGAACGGACTCGGTTTATATCACAATACCTACATTTAGAGCCGGTTATTCATTCAGTCTAATGAGAAACTGTAGAACGGACTCGGTTTATATCACAATACCTACATTTAGAGTCGGTTATTCATTCAGTCTAATGAGAAACTGTAGAACGGACTCGGTTTATATCACAATACCTACATTTAGAGTCGGTTATTCATTCAGCCTAATGAGAAACTGTAGAACGGACTCGGTTTATATCACAATACCTACATTTAAAGTCGGTTATTCATTCAGCCTAATGAGAAACTGTAGAACGGACTCGGTTTATATCACAATACCTACATTTAGAGTCGGTTATTCATTCAGTCTAATGAGAAACTGTAGAACAGACTCGGTTTATAATCACAATACCTACATTTAGAGTCGGTTATTCATTCAGTCTAATGAGAAACTGTAGAACGGACTCGGTTTATATCACAATACCTACATTTAGAGCCGGTTATTCATTCAGCCTAATGAGAAACTGTAGAACGGACTCGGTTTATATCACAATACCTACATTTAGAGTCGGTTATTCATTCAGCCTAATGAGAAACTGTAGAACGGACTCGGTTTATATCACAATACCTACATTTAGAGTCGGTTATTCATTCAGTCTAATGAGAAACTGTAGAACGGACTCGGTTTATATCACAATACCTACATTTAGAGTCGGTTATTCATTCAGCCTAATGAGAAACTGTAGAACGGACTCGGTTTATATCACAATACCTACATTTAGAGTCGGTTATTCATTCAGCCTAATGAGAAACTGTAGAACAGACTCGGTTTATATCACAATACCTACATTTAGAGTCGGTTATTCATTCAGCCTAATGAGAAACTGTAGAACGGACTCGGTTTATATCACAATACCTACATTTAGAGTCGGTTATTCATTCAGCCTAATGAGAAACTGTAGAACGGACTCGGTTTATATCACAATACCTACATTTAAAGTCGGTTATTCATTCAGTCTAATGAGAAACTGTAGAACGGACTCGGTTTATATCACAATACCTACATTTAGAGTCGGTTATTCATTCAGCCTAATGAGAAACTGTAGAACGGACTCGGTTTATATCACAATACCTACATTTAGAGTCGGTTATTCATTCAGCCTAATGAGAAACTGTAGAACAGACTCGGTTTATATCACGATACCTACATTTAGAGCCGGTTATTCATTCAGCCTAATGAGAAACTGTAGAACGGACTCGGTTTATATCACAATACCTACATTTAGAGTCGGTTATTCATTCAGCCTAATGAGAAACTGTAGAACGGACTCGGTTTATATCACAATACCTACATTTAGAGTCGGTTATTCATTCAGCCTAATGAGAAACTGTAGAACGGACTCGGTTTATATCACAATACCTACATTTAGAGTCGGTTATTCATTCAGCCTAATGAGAAACTGTAGAACAGACTCGTTTTATATGTTGGTACCTTGTCTTTGCTCATTCCGCACTCCGGGTAGAACACAGACAGCGTGTATTCGTAACCAGACGTCTGTAGATGATCTATGATCAGACTGTTGGACGCCAGCAGCGAGACGGAATCCGCTTTAGCCCAAAGTGGCCTGGGACCCGGTTCGGTCGTGAGTGGACTCTGCAGCTCCTGGATCAGCTGGTTCCGGAGTTGAGTCTGGACCAAAGAGAAAAACACTGTTACACTTTCATAATAGCTTCTATAATAACAGAGTCTGATGTAATCAGTATATAATATTTTATTAATGACTCTTAATAAGTATAGAATAGTTCATAACAATTAAGCATTTATTTGAGACAAACAGCCAGAAATGACCTTGAATTATAAAAACCTAATCAGCAATTAGAGTTTTTAAATAACTTTCTTATTTGATTGTCATATTATTCATAATTTTTGAGGGAAAACATAAATATAAACACACAAACCACCAAATCAGAGCTTTTGGCCAGTATTCGGGATCAAGCTAATCATATTTTCCAAATGTATCTCTGTATCAGATTTAAATTACACATTAAAGCCGATAAATCAGCATTAATAAAGTTCATATTAATAAATCTAACACGTTTATATATGTAATATATAATACGTTAATACATGCAGTTAATTCACAATAAAGATTGTAATAAAGCTGCATTAGTAAAGTTCTACACGTCCTGGAGCTCCATCAGTTGTGCCTGATTTACTGAACCGGAACTGAACTGGGTTTTCATCTTTGTAGGCGAGTCAACGTTTATAAAGGTGTTATTACTGTTTAAAGTCTGGCTTATTGTCCCGGCTGTGCAGGACTGGTAGATATGAAGAAAGCAGCTCCATTTACTCTCAGCACAGCCGGCTGTGTGGAGTGTGAAGTGCTTTCACGTGAGACAAAAAGTGAGAGAAACAGGGAGAGAGTGAGAGAAAGAGTGAGAATGAGTGTGAGAGAGACAGACTGAGAGAGAATGAGTGAGAGAAAGAGTGACTTAGATAGTCAAAGAAGCAGAGTGAGAGAGTGAGTGAGAATGATGGTGAGAAAGTGAGTGAGATTGAAAGAGTGTGAGTGAGTGAGACTAAGTGACAGCAAGGGAGAGAGAGTGAACAAGAAAGTGTGAGACAGAGTGAGAGAGAAAGAGTGACTTAGAGAGTGAGAGAAACAGAGTGAGTGAGTGGGTTAGTGAGTGAGAGCGAGCAAGAGTGAACAAGAGAGTGAGAGAGACATGGAGACGAAGAGTGACTTAGAGAGTGAGAGAATCATGGTGAGAATGTGAGTGAGAGTGAAAGAGTGAGAGAGAGAGAGTGAACAAGAAAGTGAGTGTGAGAGAAACAGAGTGAGTGAGAATGAGAGTGAGTGAGAGTGAAAGACTGAGTGTGAGAAAGAGAGAGTAAACAAGAGAGTGAGTGTGAAAGAGGCAGAGTAAGAGACAGTAAGTGAGAAAGAGTAACTTAGAGAGTGAGAGAAACAAGAGTGAAAGAGAGAGAGAGAGAGAGAGAGAGAGAGAGAGAGAGAGAGAGAGAGAGAGAGACAGAGAGAGAGAGAGAGAGAGCACGAATGAGTGAGAAAGTTAGAATGAAAGAGTGAGAGTAAATGAGAGTGACACTTCTGAGTTCTGAAGTTCTGAATCAGAATCGGACCAACTGATTCATTCTGCTCGAACACTCAAATGATTCACAGAGAGCGTCACTAAACAAACCGCTCGGAAACAGCGACGGCACTAATTTGTGGGCACCACATCATCGATATCGATCAGATATCTCACTAAAACATCTCTACAGCTGCCGTACAGCGGTTTACTGACGTCATATCAGTGTCTCGGCCGTGTGTAAATGTGTCAGCTGAGACCTTCAGAGTGTCCAGAAGTCCTCGGTTCTTGAAGGTCTGGTAGAGCCTCTTCCTCAGCTCGTCTGGAGATAAAGTCTCTTCTTCATGCGCGGACATTTCTGAGAGCAGATCAGATGAACGAGTCCAGAAAACTCACAATCCCAGAATCCCAGAATCCCGGTCTGGTCAGTCTGGAGCTTTAACGGCAGTTATGAAGCAGCATGTTTAGGAGCGAAGAGTCACAGAGTTCATAAACACAGACACTGTGCTCTCATTCCGCCTTTAAAGAGTCCCGGAGGAGAAATTAACGACGAGCAAAACGTCCAAATAACACAAACCGTGAAAACAAACACAGCACCTGTGGCCGCCGCCGCCGCTGTGCTTAGTTACAACAGGCTGTGTCTCAAACCGGCGCCAGCTCCCTGTGTCCTAAACGCCGTGTTCACTCGTTCCACTTTCACTACATGGCGTTTGCTGTTCAGACAACTGACTGGTGAACGACCGACAGATTTATCGTTGAGAACCCAACGCTGTTTAATGCGACATTCATATACCAGTTATAGAAACGTTGCACTTTATAGTGTCAATATAGGGCACTGGGTCTCGTTTCACTATGTAGGGAACGAGAACCCGATTTGGGACGCGGCCATGGCAACTGGCAGAGACGTTACGGGTGTATGTCCGGGTTTATGTTTTAAAAGACAAAGACTATTTTTACTTTATATTATTTTACTTTATTTTATTTTATTTTAGGCTTCATTTTGATCACTGCAGCGCGTGAGTCTGGTTGGTAATGTTTGTTTACTGGATAATCACAACCCGCTTAACATTTTCATGAATCCTTTCCTTCCTTTCGTGTGAGAATGTCACGAGAATTGTGATTAAAAGATGCTCGATTTAAAAGAAATATTAAAGATAGCACAAAGTAAAGTGTTATGTTTTATTTTCAGATTAATCGTTTTGCTTCTGTTATTTATACTTTTTATTATTTTGAAAACTTTTTTTATTAATTCAGCTTTATTTGAGAAATTCAAATGCACATTAATTGCATTATATGCTGCGTTTCTCACTCAAATCCCTTTATTTTCTGTTTATAATTTTGCTCGTGTTACTTTTTTAAAGCTTTAAAAAAACATTGAGATTGAGAAAAAAATAAAAAATAAAAAAATCACATGATGACAAATGTCATTCGTTTCATATTTTTTATAGTTTTATTCGACAATGGTGTCCATAATTTTATTTTATTTTATTTTATTTTATTTTATTTTATTTTATTTTATTTTATTTTATTGCTGCTTCTCGTTCATATCCTGGCTCACGCTCTGACGTCAGAGGAACTCGCCCAATCCTGCTCTCCCATTGGCTCCGTCGGTCACATGACTTCACTGGCTCCGACGGAGACGCAGAAAAATAAAAACATTAAAAATAAAAATATTAATTAATGAAATTAAACACCGACAGTTCGTTATTATCGCTCAGATTAACGCCACAGCCTTTTCCTCTGGGTGTGAGAAGAGTGGAGCGAGCTTCTCCTTTTAAAGCAGATTCAGCGTTTCAGTTCATTAAGGTTGGATTATTAACGTCATATTTACTTTATTATCATTAATATTATTAATATCGCCGTTAATGTTTCACTGAGCTTCCTCGGATAAACGCGCTCTTGTCTTAAAGGGTTTATTGTTCACGTTTTCCGTTCATTTGGTGTCGGAGCAGTGCAGAGGAACCTCAGTAAAACAGTATGAACCAAAACCAGAACCCAGCCTGAGGTTCTGAACTCTGGAAGCTCTGAGTTCTCCTACAGAACTGCAGTGGAACCTCATCCTGAGTGAAGAAAGCCTGAGGTTCTAAACTCTTGGAGCTCTGAGTTCTCCTACAGAACTGCAGAGGAACCTCATCCTGAGTGAAGAAAGCCTGAGGTTCTAAACTCTTGGAGCTCTGAGTTCTCCTACAGAACTGCAGAGGAACCTCATCCTGAGTGAAGAAAGCCTGAGGTTCTAAACCCTCTGAGCTCTGAGTTCTTCTACAGAACTGCAGTGGAACCTCTTGGTATGTCCAGCAAACGTCAGTTCAGAAACTACGAGGCTGAAATTGGCTTCTTATTCGGAATTTCCTTTCTACCTTAAATGGTGCAGCAGGTGGAACTGAAATTCCGGGTCGGAAGTAGCTTTGTGTGTTTTTAATGTTTGTTTAGTGAATAAATACAATACCACGGAGCCCCGCTGGTGACATCCTTTATTAATAAGCATAATGCGTGGGAACAAGATCCTAATGCGTGGCCATGACATAGTAAGGCGTGGGAATAAGACCATTAAGTCTTGGCCATGACTTAGTAAGGTGTGTAATGGGTGTAGTTTCACCATGGAAACGTGTGTAGTTTCTCCATGGAAACGAGTGTAGTTTCACCATGGAAACGTGTGTAGTTTCACCATGGAAACGTGTGTAGTTTCACCATGGAAACGTGTGTAGTTTCACCATGGAAACGAGTGTAGTTTCACCATGGAAACGAGTGTAGTTTCACCATGGAAACGTGTGTAGTTTCTCCATGGAAACGAGTGTAGTTTCACCATGGAAACGTGTGTAGTTTCACCATGGAAACGAGTGTAGTTTCACCATGGAAACGAGTGTAGTTTCACCATGGAAACGTGTGTAGTTTCACCATGGAAACGAGTGTAGTTTCACCATGGAAACGAGTGTAGTTTCACCATGGAAACGTGTGTAGTTTCACCATGGAAACGTGTGTAGTTTCACCATGGAAACGTGTGTAGTTTCACCATGGAAACGAGTGTAGTTTCACCATGGAAACGTGTGTAGTTTCACCATGGAAACGAGTGTAGTTTCACCATGGAAACGTGTGTAGTTTCACCATGGAAACGAGTGTAGTTTCACCATGGAAACGTGTGTAGTTTCACCATGGAAACGAGTGTAGTTTCACCATGGAAACGTGTGTAGTTTCACCATGGAAACGAGTGTAGTTTCACCATGACGATGCATTATTGTTATTTATACAGGATGTCCCCAGCGGGGCTCCGTACCATACACTTAACATTTTCACGAATCTTTAACTTTCGTCTGAGAAAGTCGTGAGAATGGCGATTAAAAGATCCTCTGACTCGATTTAAAAAGCTATTAAAAATGACACAAAGTAACCGTTTTATTTCTAGATTATTTATTCTTTTTATTTAAGAAATTCAAATGCACATTTGAGTTGCATGTGTTCTTTTATTTACACTTAGATTATTTCATTGTGTTTCCTTCTTTTCCTGTGATTTTATTGCTGCGTTTCTCTCTTTTTTTTCAGATTAATAATTTTGCTTGTCCTACTTTTTTTTAATGGTGCTGCAGGTGGAACTGAAAATCTGGGCTGGAAGTCGTTTACAAACCGGTTCTTCTATCCTTGAATCTTTAGCCCTAAAACTAAATCCCAGTTCTCTGAAATGCGACGTGAGAACGTCAAGAAAGTGAACAGAATGAAAAATATGGTTCTTCAGAGGTTCTTTAGTAGAGACAGTGGTTCTATTTAGAACCATGGATTTTATATAGGACTATTTCATGCTTGAATGGTTCTTTGCATAGTGACATGGTTCTTCAGGTTTGTGGAGAATGTGTTGTATATGGTTCTGTGTAGCATCATTTTAAAAATGGTTCTATATAGCACCAGAATGGGTTCTGCTGTTGTAACAAGCTTGACACCGTCACCATAGAAGAATCTTTTTTGGTGCGATACAGAACCATTCCCCATCAGTCTGAAGAACCGTTTCGGCACACGAAGAACCACTTAAGCATGCAAATAGTCCTATATAGAATTCATGGTTCTAAATAGAAACATTGCCTTTCCCAGTGAGCCCTTGGAGAACCATATCAATGACCGAAATGGACTAAAATGGACCGAAAAGTAGATTATTTTACTAATATACTTGAGTAGAAAGTATAAAATCAGAAAAGTGGAAATGATCACGTTCCTTAAAGGACATGGAACAGAAATCGATGGAAACTCTGCGATTGTTACGTATGAATGTTATTATCTGACATTTCCGAACTTCTGATTTCCAGATTCACAGCGTCGTTACGGACGATAGACGATGTCGGGAAGTTTCTACTTCGTCATGGTGGGTCATCATGACAACCCTGTGTTTGAGATGGAGTTCCTTCCAGCTGGGAAAGCAGAATCGAAGGTACGGAGATCCGTATCCGTCAGGGCTGGGTGTGACATCGTTTTTATGAATAGTGCGTTCAGTTCATTTCAGATGAAACACACATTTGTGTGTGAACTGAATCTCACTGAAATGAAGTGAATATATAAGAAGTTCAGTCCTGTAACAGATCTATTCTAGAACAGTGATCACCCACACTGATGTGGTGTGGTAATAAGTGTAGCATACCATCGAAACGGATGTAGTTTCACCATGGAATCGGATGTAGTTTCACCATGGAAACGAATGTAGTTTCACCATTTAAATGTGTGTAGTTTCACCATGGAAATGGGTGATGGAGGAAGAAACAGCCAACAGGAAAAAATCCTCCTTAGAAAATTTGATAACTGGGGTGGCGGCGGGAAGCGGGAGGCGAGGATGAGGAGGCAGCGCTGCGTTTGATGAATTTAGATACCGACCTCGTCGCTCACAGCCTGACCAACACGCGGCGTTAGGATTACTCTGAGGAAAACAGTGAAGTAAAGAAATGAGAGAGTTCTTACGACGTTATTTGAAGAATCGTTCGTAACTTTTCTTCTTGAGAATGAAGTTCACGTTTAAGACGATGTTCTGTCTGAAGACTCGTTCGTGAGTTTGGACCCTTGGTCATCAGTTCTCATTCCCTGTCTGGTGGTTCCTTTCTTTGGCGTGTCTGGAGGAATGTATATTTCTGATGCTTTAACTTTCTATTATTATTATTATCATCATTATTATTATTTGTATTGTTTTTAAAGGATGACCACCGACACCTGAACCAGTTCATTGCTCATGCAGCGCTTGACCTGGTAGATGAGAACATGTGGCTGTCCAACAGCATGTACCTGAAGACTGTGGACAAATTTAACGAGTGGTTCGTCTCTGCGTTCGTCACTGCAGGTCATATCCTTGAACAGGTCCGTTATGGGTGGACGGAGACGTGCCATTCAGCATGATGAGAAACTGTAGAACCGACGTGTTATAGTATACTATATATATGGTACATAAAACAAAAGTTGTTAATTCCAGATGATTCCAGACTTTTCAGTGGTGCTGTAGATCCCTTCTGTATTAAGGCTCTTCCTTAACGATGTCACATATGAGGCTCATCATGCTTCATGACGTGCGGCAGGAGGACGGAATCAAAAACTTCTTCAATGATGTTTATGATTTATACATCAAGGTAAGCCTTTAGGACCCCACAGGAAGCGTGCGTATGTGCACTCGGTAATCCTTCATTATCAGATTTCTGCAGTTTTCTGACTACTCTAATTTTTCTGTAAAGAGCACACTCTGATTTCTTAGTAAGCGTAAGATCTAGAAATCTGACGTAATCAGAGTTCTCAGTGCTGTGAGCTCTTACTCTGATTTCTTTCGTATTTCTCAGTCTGAGCATGTGCGAAAACAGACAGCGGTACCGGAAACAGGCGAGCAGCGTCGCCGCAACACGCAGCAAAAAGCTTTTTAGTGGCATTGAAACCAAATACATGCTTGACGAATGAAGGACTTAAATGTTCTCCATCTTCTAGACGATGTTTGTTCATATTTTCGGGTAAAGTATCAGGATAATTAAAAAAAAAAAGCAGCATTAAGTTTTCCGTTTTCTGTCACGTCTGATTCTCTGACTTTATTGCCTGGTTGTAAAACAGAAATCCGATTACTTCCTGACTCATGTAGACCTGGAGTTCCCCCGTTATCCGATTACTGTCTGACTCATGTAGACCTGGAGTTTCCCCATTATCTGATTACTGTCTGACTCATGTAGACCTGGAGTTTCCCCGTTATCCGATTACTGTCTGACTCATGTAGACCTGGAGTTTCCCCATTATCTGATTACTGTCTGACTCCTGTAGACCTGGAGTTTCTCCATTATCTGATTACTGTCTGACTCCTGTAGACCTGGAGTTTCCCCGTTATCTGATTACTGTCTGACTCATGTAGACCTGGAGTTTCCCCATTATCTGATTACTGTCTGACTCATGTAGACCTGGAGTTTCCCCATTATCTGATTACTGTCTGACTCCTGTAGACCTGGAGTTTCCCCATTATCTGATTACTGTCTGACTCATGTAGACCTGGAGTTTCCCCATTATCTGATTACTGTCTGACTCATGTAGACCTGGATTTTCCCCATTATCTGATTACTGTCCGACTCCTGTAGACCTGGAGTTTCTCCATTATCTGATTACTGTCTGACTCGTGTAGACCTGGAGTTTCCCCATTATCTGATTACTGTCTGACTCATGTAGACCTGGAGTTTCCCCATTATCTGATTACTGTCTGACTCGTGTAGACCTGGAGTTTCCCCATTATCTGATTACTGTCTGACTCATGTAGACCTGGATTTTCCCCATTATCTGATTACTGTCCGACTCCTGTAGACCTGGAGTTTCTCCATTATCTGATTACTGTCTGACTCATGTAGACCTGGAGTTTCCCCATTATCTGATTACTGTCCGACTCCTGTAGACCTGGAGTTTCTCCATTATCTGATTACTGTCCGACTCCTGTAGACCTGGAGTTTCTCCATTATCTAATTACTGTCTGACTCATGTAGACCTGGAGTTTCCCCATTATCTGATTACTGTCTGACTCCTGTAGACCTGGAGTTTCCCCATTATCTGATTACTGTCTGACTCATGTAGACCTGGAGTTTCCCCATTATCTGATTACTGTCTGACTCGTGTAGACCTGGAGTTTCCCCATTATCTGATTACTGTCTGACTCCTGTAGACCTGGAGTTTCCCCATTATCTGATTACTGTCTGACTCGTGTAGAATTGGAGTTTCCCCATTATCTGATTACTGTCTGACTCCTGTAGACCTGGAGTTTCCCCGTTATCTGATTACTGTCAGATTCCTGTAGACCTGGAGTTTCCCCGTTATCTGATTACTGTCTGACTCCTGTAGACCTGGAGTTTCCCCGTTATCTGATTACTGTCTGACTCCTGTAGACCTGGAGTTTCCCCATTATCTGATTACTGTCTGACTCATGTAGACCTGGAGTTTCCCCGTTATCTGATTACTGTCTGACTCCTGTAGACCTGGAGTTTCCCCATTATCTGATTACTGTCTGACTCCTGTAGACCTGGAGTTTTCCCATTATCCGATTACTTCCTGACTCATGTAGACCTGGAGTTTCCCCATTATCTGATTACTGTCTGACTCATGTAGACCTGGAGTTTCCCCGTTATCTGATTACTGTCTGACTCCTGTAGACCTGGAGTTTCCCCATTATCTGATTACTGTCTGACTCCTGTAGACCTGGAGTTTCCCCATTATCTGATTACTGTCTGACTCATGTAGACCTGGAGTTTCCCCATTATCTGATTACTGTCTGACTCATGTAGACCTGGATTTTCCCCATTATCTGATTACTGTCCGACTCCTGTAGACCTGGAGTTTTCCCATTATCCGATTACTTCCTGACTCATGTAGACCTGGAGTTTCCCCATTATCTGATTACTGTCTGACTCATGTAGACCTGGAGTTTCCCCGTTATCTGATTACTGTCTGACTCCTGTAGACCTGGAGTTTCCCCATTATCTGATTATGTAAACTTGTTGATCTGATTACTGACAAAGTCTGATTTTCTGCAGTTATCAGATTTTTGAGTGCTTGTAAACGTGTCGATCGGATTGCTGATGAAGTGAACTCACCCTTTAACCTGCGCCCTGCTGTCTTTTCCAGTTCGCTATGAACCCTTTCTACGAGGTAAACACGCCCATCCGCTCCACGGCCTTCGAAAGGAAAGTGCAGTTTCTGGGGAAGAAACACCTCCTGAGCTGATTCCCGACCGGCGTCTGTGATTTTCCGGCCTCTCGATTGTTTTTGCGTTATAAATGTCTGATGTATAAATTTAATTTCACGTTGAACGTTCACGCGCCCCGACTAGGAATCCCTCCCTCCGCCAGCTGTGACTCCGCATGTCAGAATTTCAGCTTGTGTAGTTTGTTTCATATAAACACTTAAAAAATGGTTCTTCAAGGGTTCTTTAATACAGAAAATGGTTCTATACAGAAGCGTGAACATGTTTGCTTGATTAAAGGGTTCTTTGCATGGAGAACGTGTGGTAGATGGTTCTACATAGAACCTTTTAGAAAAGGGTTCTGCTGTTGCAACAAGCCTGCCATTACATACACAGAACCCCTTTTCTGAACGGTTCTACATAGAACCATCTACAACACATTCTTAGTCAAACTGAAGAACCCTTTAATCATGCAGAGTTAGGTGAGTGTTCATGGTTCTATTTAGAACCATTATCTGTACTAAAGAACCCTTGAAGAACCATCTTTAAGTGTTTAGAAGCCCCTTTCCAACAGGTACAGGAGGGAAAGAATTTTTTTGGGAATTTTAACTCAGAAGTAAATCAAAATTTGACTTTGAATCTCAAACAAACCTTTTTCTCTTGAGATATTTTTGATTTCTTAAGACAAAATTTGATTTCTTAACACGACTGTGTTGAACTAACGAGCTGTTAAATTGCAGCAAAGTAGTTGTTTCAGAATACCGAGCATTCCTGTGAAAATTTGGCTTCAGAAACAGCACCTGGTGGGAATGGGCCTCTGTAGTTTCCTCAACGGCTGAGCTTGTTTATTTGTTTGTTTGTTTGTAATAAACATGTATCTTCTGTCTAAAACTATTAAAGAACTAACAGACATGCTACTTGAGTGTTAGCACAGTCAGCTATTAGAAAACTGCCTAAACTCTGAAACTGAACATTGGAATTCTTTACGATTCCATCAAATTTAACCACATTTTGGTAGAACTACAGAAATTCCTTAATCTAATAAAAGTGCAAATACTCATCTGAAAATATTCTGGTAAAAGCTGAAATCGTCACAGACCTCACAAACTTGTGTGCATCATCGTAAAAACCTGTTAATCTGTTACATCACTCGTTATAAAGCTCCACACTGCCTCTGGAAGCAACATCAGCACAAGAACTGAGCGACAGGAGCTTCATGAAGTGGGTTTTTACGGCTGAGCAGACGCACACGAGCCTAAGATCACTATGTGCAATGCCAAGTGTCGGCTGGAGGGGTGTAAAGCACCGTCACTGGACACAGTGGAAACTTTCTCTTGTTCTCATGTTATCAGTCAGTCTGTCAGTCTGATGATAAATCTGGATGCCAGGAGAACATTACCTACCAGAATGCAGTGTGCCAACAGTAAAGCGGGAGTTTTTAAACACTGTGTCCACTCACTGTCCACTCTATTAGACCCTCCTACCTTGTCGGTCCACCTTGTAGATGTAAAGTCAGAGACGACAGCTCATCTGCTGCTGCACAGTTTGTGTTGGTCATCCTCTAGTCCTTCATCAGTGGTCACAGGACGCTGCCCACAGGACGCTGTTGTCTGGATATTTTTGGTTCTCAGTCCAGCAGCGACACTGAGGTGTTTAAACACTCCAGCAGCACTGCTGTGTCTGATCCACTCATACCAGCACAACACACCACCACCACGTCAGTGTTACTGCAGTGCTGAGAATGACCCACCACCCAAATAGTACCTGCTCTGTGAGGGTCCATGGGGGTCCTGACCACTGAAGAACAGGGTAACAGAGTATCAGAGAAACAGATGGACTACAGTCTGTAACTGTAGAACTACAGAGTGGAACTGAACGGTCAGTGGAGCTGATAAAGTGGACAGTGAGCGTAGAAACAGGGAGGTGGTCAGGATGTTACGCCTGACCGGTGTGTACATTACGCATACTTGTACTTTGATGCTCAGAACAAACAGGAAACGACAATAAAATAATCATAACTGTTTATATGACAATTATCGTTAGCTAAACCTCCAGGATTGTGACACACGTAAATAAGATGGTTCTTCAAGGGTTCTAGCATTATATTAAACCCTTTGCATGGTTAAAGGCTTCTTTGCATCGGGAAAGGGTTCTTCAGATTGATGGAGAATGTGTTGGAGATGGTTCTATATAGAACTTTTTTTAAAAGGGTTCTTCTATTGTAACAAGCTTGACATCATAACAACAATAAAACCCTTTCTGGTGCTGTGCAGAACCCTTTTTCAAAAAGGAAGAACCATTTCACGAAGCAAAGAACCCTTTAATCATGCAAAGGGTTCTTTGAACGTTCATAGTTCTGTACAGAATTATTTCCTTTACTAAAGAACCCTTGAGGAACCATCATTTTCAAGTGTGTAGATAAATCTGGGACTTCTTCTGGGACTAACATTACATGCTCTAGACATCTGGTTCCCATCACCACCATTCTAGAACTGAGCATTTCACACCAAACCACTCTGAGTGATTCCTGTTTACATTTTTACCAGTTAATTATGCAGAAAATCTCTTTTAGCATATCGAAAACATGAGGAACTGCCCACCCACAAAGATCGGATTCAGGGGCCGGATCACACAAACTTCTCAACTCTGAAATCTGTTCCATTTGGTCTCCATGACGACTTCAGTACGGACTGAATTCCAGAATATCAGCTCCTCCCTTCATCATCTCATCATTAACTCCAGATCATTAACAGCATCACACAAACATCCTGACTAGACTAAACCTCCTAAATCCTGTCCTGACTTCAGGATGAACCCCAGCAGAGTCCTGACTTCTGTTTAAGGCCCGTTTCTCTGGTTCTGAGGCGGCTGAGTCAGGCAGCGTAGTTCACTACCAGCATAATGAGCTCCATTTATTCCTACTGTAAAACGCGGCTTTCACTGGGAGATGTTTTTCTCTTCTAACTCTGCGTTTTAAACATCTCAGACGCTGCCGACTCGAACTCCACCGCCCCTCTGATCACCTTCCTGCGTTAATGTAGATGATGAAATATTACAGTTATGGTGGTGAATCATGAGGAGGCGGAGCTGAACGGGTGGCTGTTTATTATGAGGAGGAACGTTAACACGCTTGGCTAAAGTGTTTGGGAAATGGAGACTGAAACTGGGGAGCGGCGATGCTCTGATAAACGGCAGGGGGCGCTTTGATAAACAGCAGGGTGCGCTGATACAACATTATTAAGTATATAAAAGCTATAAACAAAACCTATAAATTAAGTTTATACGCTTTAGATTTGTATGACCTTTTAAAATCAGTAACGGTAGCTAATGTTAGCCGTCTGACTAACTAGCTTGATTACTTTGATTGCTTGTTTACGTTTCAGCTGCATGTATTTATGGTCGCTTGCTAGGTAACACGTGACAGCTGATTGTCGACTTCCATCAAGTAAGTTCAGTAAATTATTTCTTAACTGAAGATAAGATGCTGTAAGATCAGATAAAATTCCTAAATTATGATAAGGGGACGTACTACAAAAAACATTTCTAAGTCTGGGATCTGCTGTGTTGTTACGGCACCTGCAATTAAGACTGAAGTTAGGACAGGAGCCATTGCAGAACGACTGCTCTTCAGTCTATAATCTTATTTCCAGGTAAGAAAACAGTTTTGCAGAAACATCCCAAGTTGCCAAACTGTCCTAAATAACTAAGATAAACTCCAGAGAGGCTTGTTTTAATCCCCCGTGTCTGTTGTTTTATGCAGTGATAGGCAGCACAGTTCACTATAAGTAGCATAATAACGCTACATTTGGGAAATGAAACTGAAACTGTGGCGTGGCGACACTGATAAACAGCAGAAGCGCCGACAAAAGATTCTTAACTTTCAGTTTATCGCACTTTGGCTTCATTTGACCTTGTTTACATCAGTAACGGTAGCTGTCTTGATTACGTGTTTGTTTCAGCTGAGCTGTATGGTCAGTTGCTAGGTAACAGACATGACAGTTGATTGTTGACTTCAGTAGAGTAAGTTAAGACTTCCTAACTTGAGATTCTTAAATTAAGATCAGATTTTTTTTTCTGTAATATGAATGTGAAAAATCTGGTCTTGACCTGTCGGATCCTAAGAGGCAGGAAGTTTCTGTAATTCCACCCCTGATCTAAACAAGCGCTGGTGTATCTTCACGTAAATTCCTAAATATGTCATGCAGTGTGGACCTAAGCGAAACCACAAACCATCCATATCAAGCAAACATTTCAGCGTGTGTAAAAACTGATCACGTCATCAGGAGAGCGATAAAAAAAAATCAAGAGGTCAACAGCGCTTGTTATTTCTACTTTAATCCTCCCCTCTCAGCCCCATGCAGCATCCACAGCTTACTGTTAAATAATGTTCATTCCTTTCAGATTAAAACACTAAATTTACTACTGATGCCTCTGAAGACACAAAAATCAAAGATAAACAATATCCATTAATTCTGCTTCAATTTAATTTTCATGTAACTCAATAAGATTTTAGTGCTTTTGATTATGATTCAGAATCAAGTGCTCTACCTTTTCATAGACATTTCCATTCATCAGTGGTAATACAGATCATTATATATCTGAACATTTGGCACACTCTACACGCTTCTACAATGTTAATAGATTAGAAACAACTCTCTCCAAGACTGCGTTAAGTTAATCATCGTTATAGGAAGCTACACTTTCATAAAATAAATTTATTGCATCGCTCTCAGTTTCAATATCGGAAGATAGTGCTTAATATATCAAAGTTCGCACAGCAGAAAATGTCCGTTTTCCACGACCTGAAGCTTCACGAATTCAGCCAGGCGTTAAAAAAAGAGAGAGACAAAATAAGAAAAAACAAGTCTACAGTGGTACGAACCCAGTGTTTAAGAGTTAAGTGCATGTCTAGAGCGTATAGGCCTCAAAGACAGACTCGTCCTGTTCAACGGCCGTTGTGATTAGTTTGTTATGCTGCTTTTACGTCAACAGCAGGGGGCGCTACTTATTTATTTATCTTTTTCTTTTCCGTCAACATTCCGGTTCATTTCAATTCAATTCCGTCAACAGCAGGGGGCACCACTGCGCGGTTTCCTGTGCAGGTTGACCGTGTCCGTGGGGATGAGGTGATCGGCCCGCTCCTCGGTCGCCAGCACCCTCCGCACGGCCTCCTCGAAGGCGACGCTGACGTTGGTGGCGTCTTTAGCGCTGGTCTCGTAGTAGGCGTAGTCGCCGTTGTCGCAGCACCACTGCTGCGCCTCGTCCCGCGAAACCTGCCGCTCGTTCACGTCCACTTTGTTGCCCAGCACCACGAACGGGAAGGTCTCCGGGTCCTTCACGTCAGCGTAGTACACGAACTCCTTCTTCCAGTTGGTGAGGTTACGGAAGCTCTGGCCGTCGTCGACGCTGAACGTGAGCAGGCAGCAGTCGGAGCCGCGGTAGAACGGCGTCCGCAGGCTCCGGAACCGCTCCTGCCCCGCCGTGTCCCAAATCTGCAGAGTCACCGTGCGCCCGTCCACTTCCAGGTCCTTGTTGAGGAACTCCACGCCGATGGTGTGGAACAGGTGGCTGTCGAACTTGTTGGTGACATAGCGGTTCATAAGCGAACTCTTTCCCACACCGCCGTCCCCCAGCAGGATCACTTTCAGCAGGGACGACTTGGCAGACATGGTGGTGGTTCTCCGCTGGCTCCGAGACACCTAAGAACTGGGAATTAAAGCGACAGCTCAGCAAACAGTTCAGATTCACACAATACAGGTGATCAGATAAGAAATACTGGGGTGTCTGACGTTTTAGCACTGCCAACAATAAAAGCTCCCACCAATTAGCATGGTGCCCAAATCATCTCATAAAGGCCTCCAGCTGTATGGAGTGGTTAAGTAACATTTAATAGACTTGCCTAAATCGGACGCTGCATGATACCATTATCTATAAATACAGACTAAAATTCAGAGCAGCAGATACATTCTGGCGCTTCAGGCGTCAGAACTGCTGGACTATTTAAGTGAGTGACACTTTTTTTAAATCCCACAAACGGGGATTTAAAAAAAATTCCACCTCCACATTTAACCCGTCCGTGAAGTGAAAGTCCACATACACACTAGTGAGCACACACACACACTAGGGGGCAGTGAGCAGCCCTATCCGCAGCGCCCAGGGAGCAGTTGGGGGTTAGGTGTCTTGCTCAAGGACACCTCAGTCATGGACTGTCGGCTCTGGGAATCAAACCGGCAACCTTCCGGTCACAGGGCCACTTCCCTAACCTCCAGCCCACGACTGCCCCATAACTACCGAGACGTCAGCATCCTATTAGTGATTTTTTTAATGCTTGTTATGAAGAAAAACAACCAACATACACAAACAGAATATGATGGTTATCGTAATTTTAACAGAGAAAATTCTCACATTTGTGGGTTTCTTTGGTCTCTTGAGTCTCTGAAATACCTCAGAGGGTCATGTAGCCCCAATACTTCACCCCACCCCTCTATCTCAACAGGAATCGGGACGCCCACCCCTAGACGTGAACGCAGAATGAAAGGCTAAGGGCTGAGCGGTAGGGGTGAGGGGTGAAATGGGACAGGGCCTCGGATTTGAAGATTTTGAACTTTAAGACAGAATAAGATCTCAATCTGCGGTGCTCACCTTCAGTGCCCTGAGCAGCTCATCATCCAGAACCTGGAACAGAAAGTTACACATGAGGTCACTGCTGAATGAGTTTATTAAAGTGACCTACCAACAGAAACGTCCATCCCCAGAAATCCTACGCTCTGAAAACGATGGATCCTCAAGGGTTCTCTAGTTAAGAAAATAGCTCATAAACACTCTCTGCACGAGTTAATGGTCCTTCTTCAAAGTGTTCTTCAGATTGATGGAGAATGTGCTGTAGAAGGTTCTATAAAGAACCTTTCTGAAAAGGGTCCTGCTACTGCTAGGCTTGTTACACTAGCAGAACCCTTTTGGGCGCCATACAGAACCCATACAGCCATACAGAAAAGGGGGTTCAACACAGCACCAAAGAGGGTTCTTCTATTGTTATGACATGAGCTTATAACCATTTCTGGCACTATATAGAACCCTTTTCAAAAAGGCTCTAAACAGAACCACCTACAGCACATTCTCCATCAATCTGAGGAACGATTCAGTCACGCAAAGTGTACTTTTAGTGTTCATGGTTCTATATAGAGCCTTTTTCCTTACTCCAGAACCCCTGAAGAACGTTACGTTTTCCTCACTGTAGTTCTTCATCTCCTTCAACCCCATTCACCATCAATTGAACCAGTGACATCACTGTCCTCCCTGACCGCAGAACGGCCTCTCAGCGAGGCCTGGAACAATGTGATTGTTATGGTTCTAAGTGGTCGTTCTTGCTCAACTGGCGGAACAGAGGGCGGCTCTGTGAGGCAGGTCTGCTGAGACACGCAGGCAGAAATGCAGCAGTAAACCACCGACACGCTGGCAGTAAACCACCACTTAACAACGGCCAACGGACCATCATCTCAACGCAGCCAAGAACGTTTAAGAGCAGAACCGAGTTCATAAGAGAACTGCGACTTAATAAGGAACCACGTTAAAGGCCTGTCTCAGAGGGGCCTGGTCACGTGTGCAGACCACATGCAGACGCATCCTGAGTGGAGCATCACCGATTACTAAGAGCATTAAGAGAGGAGGTCATTATAAACGGGACAAAATACGTCAGAAAGCATTTCGATTGACGGGAAATGACGTCAAATTATTGTCTAGTTTAGAACAATATTTACACGTACGCCATTCGCTGAATGCTTGGGCTTATAGACGATTCCGATCTATAAATGTGCTTCATGCCTGGTTAACGTTACTTCCTTTGATCATGTTTAAAATATCAGGTAAAAAAACCTGAACATGTTCATCACGTTCGTAAGACACTGTTTTAGTAGAGGACCAGCAATCAGGGAGCTCATTAACTGTATTAATGCTCATTAATCAATGTTGTAAATCATAAATATGAACTTTATTAAAGCTGACATTAACTTTATTAACACTAATTATTAACGTTGTTAATGCACATTACATTTTAGGGCTATATTTTATTGTATATCTTTACTTATTCTATTTATGCATGTGTTAATATCGTACAGCAACACTTATGATCATGTTTTGCTCTCCAATATCGCTGCTGCTGGAAGAAAACCTTGCATCTCCGTTTTTGGCATATTTTGAGAATCGCTGTTGTCCTTTACACCGTGTGTAAATTTCATGACGAATGGACCAAAAGAAACGGCCCAAAATGACCTGGAAAGACGTCTGGTTCCATTGAAAGTAAAGTAGGTTTTTTCCCTTCTCCGGTAAAGACATCATTTTGGAGATGCGTGGTTTTGTTCTGACAACAGCGAGATACTTTGTGCTGCTGTGATGGACGACGTTCTAATCTGTGGGATTAATAAAGTGATCTATCCATCTGTCTACGCAATGTAAATGCTTTCATCTTAAAACTAACATAAATGTCATCAGATACAACAACATATTTGGAAAATACAGCAAAACTTAGTTTGATCAACACTGACCAGCTCTGTAATGGAACATGATGATACATATATATGTATACACACACACACACACACACACACACACACACACACACACACACACACACATATCGCTGTTGTTGGAACAAACCCTTGTATCTCCATTTTTGTCGTTTCCCAGTTTTTGGCATGTTTAAATTTCATGACGAACGGAACAAAATGACTTGGAAAGACGTCTGGTTCCATTGACTTACATTAAAAGTAAAGTGGGTTTTTTCCTTCTCCTGTAAAGATATCATTTTGGAGATTTTTGTTCAGACAACAGTGAGATTATTTATATATATATATATATTTATATATATA